>NC_079208.1:37402840-37702840 GCF_026745355.1 Beta vulgaris subsp. vulgaris
CTCGTGNTATGCACTTATAAACTACATTACAGCATGCAATGGGTCTAAATTCTGTTACACTACTAGGGCATTTAACTTTTGGAATTAGAGTTAAAATAGTAGTGTTTAGTTCTTTTAGCAGCTTACCAGAAACAAAGAAATCTTTCACAGCTTCTGTGACATCTGGACCCACAATGTCCCAGGCATCCTTGAAAAAATAAGTGCCAAATCCATCAGGACCTGGTGATTTCTCTCCAGGAATGGAAAATAGAGCCTGTTTCACTTCATCATCAGTTACTGGTCTGACAAGAGTCTCCTGTTGCTCAGATGACAACACAGGCCCTTTTGTGATTATTTCAGCACACACCTTTGTTTTTTGCTCCTTATTTGTGCCAAGTAGATTTTTATAGTAGGTGATGAATGCTTCCTCTACCTGCTCTCCTTCCACCCATTTCCCATTTATATCTGTAATGCCATGAACAATATTCTGCAATCTTCTCTTTTTAATAGCTCTATGGAAAAGGGAAGTATTTTCATCCCCTCCCTTTATCCATGCTATTTTAGCTTTTTGACTAAGAAACATCATGTACCTCTCATGAGCCTTTTTATACTCCATAGCAGCCCTTAAGGCTCTGTCCATTGCCTCCCCAGTTCTATCTTGATGTGCATCTTGCTGGCATTCCACCATATTAGAGTAAGCTCTGGCATCTTCAATATGAATATCATTGAAACCATCTTTATTTAGCTTTTTCAAAGCCTGTTTTACATCTTTCATTCTTTGAACCACCCTAAACATAGGTGTTCCTTGTATTCTCCTATCCCAGCATTCCTGGATTCGGTCTTTAAATTTTGGTGCAAGACTCCACATTCTGTAATACCTAAAAGGTATCCTACTCTTTCTCCTTTCAGCAAGAACATTCAAGATCATGGGAGTATGATCAAAAATGCCCTCTGGCATGAACCAAGCCTCAGCCTCAGGGTATTCATCACACCATCTTTCATTGCATAAGACTCTATCCAGCTTGCAATAGACACTATTCTCACCAAATTGCTTGTTGTTCCAGGTGAAGAAGCATCCAGTAGATTTCATATCTTCCAGCTCACAGCTAGCCACACATCTTCTAAACGGATTCATTTCACCTTCTCGAACTCTAGTACCAATTCTCTCATCTCTATTCAGAACACAATTAAAGTCTCCCATGAGCACCCATGCATTATCTATCTTCCTTGCTATCTCCTCAAGATCTTTCCATAGTTTCTCTCTTTGAACCCCAGTGTTGAATGCATATACAAAAGTACAGGCAAAACTGTTTTTTCCATTAACTGTCTTCACTTGGCAATGGATTAACTGATCAGTGATCTTGATTATATCAACATGAAATGCCAGAGCATTCCAAGCCATTACTATTCTCCCACCAGGATGATGGGTTGAATTACAACAAAAGCACCATCCATCAAACAACATCTGGTACATTTGCCCCATTTTATGAGCTTTAACTTTAGTCTCTAAGAGACTAATTAGTCCAAAGGGTCTAGTATTAAGCACCTTTTTCACTTCCTGTTGCTTCTGCCTACTAGATATCCCCCGGACATTCCAGCACATTACACTATCCATGATCCACAGGAGAGTCCCCTCCCCTGTCATTCTTCTTTACACCACTTTCACACACCACATCTCCTATCATTATATCTTCCTGATCCATTTCTCCCAGTACTGCAAAGGTATTTTCAGTTCTCGTTCCACTGGTTTCATTCTCCTTCCTCCTGCTAACTTGCTTAGATACCTGAAACACAGTGTCATCTTTCTGCTTCATTTCATTCTGTACAGATTCCTTGGGTTTCCATATCTGCTTCTCACTTGTTTTCCTGCATTCCACTGGTTTCATTTTTCTCGTTTGTTTCCTACTCATTTTGGCCCAAAATCGTAATTCGGGCATAAATCCTAGCTCGGACATCAGAATTGAGCGATTCAAAAGCTTGAATCAGTTTTTTACTCATTCAAAGGGGTTCGTCCGCTCAGAAGTTGAATTCGTTAAATTCCGATTTTTTGCGTTTGCTTCATGCTCATCTTGGTCCAAAATCGTAATTTGGGCCTAAGTCCTAGTTCGAACATCAGAATTGAGCGATTTAAAATCCTGAATTGTTTTTTTGCTATTTCTAAGGGGTTCGTGAGCTTAGAAGCTAAATTCGTTAAAGTCCGATTTTTTGCGTTTGTTTCCTACTCATCTTGGCCTAAAATCGTAATTTGGGCCTAAATCCTAGCTCGAACATCAGAATGGAGCGATTCCAAAGACTGACATGTTTTTTTTACCATTTCATAAGGTTCGTGAGCTCAGAAGCTAAATTTGTTGAAGTCCTATTTTTCGCATCTAGTTCCTACTCATCTGGAACCAAAATCGTAATTTGGGCCTAAATCCTAGCTCGAACATCATAATTGCGCAATTCCAAAGACTGACATGTTTTTTTTACCATTTCTAAGGGGTTCGTGAGCTCAGAAGCTGAATTCGTTAAATTCCGATTTTTCGCGTCTGTTTCCTACTCCTCTCGAACCAAAATCGTAATTTAAGCCTAAATCCTAGCTCGAACATAAGAATTGAGCGATTCCAAAGACTGGCATGTTTTTTTACCATTTCTAAGGGGTTCGTGAGCTCAGAAGCTGAATTCGTTAAAGTCCGATTTTTGCGTTTGTTTCCTGCTCATCATCGCCCAAAATCGTAATTTGGGCCTACATCCTAGCTCGAACATCAGAATTGAGCGATTCCAACAACTGAAATGTTTTTTTTTACTATTTCTAAGGGGTTCGTGAGCTCAGAAGCTGAATTTATTGAAGTCCGATTTTTCGCGTCTGTTTCCTACTCATCTGGAACCAAAATCGTAATTTGGGCCTAACTCCTAGCCCAGACATTAGAATTGATCGATTGAAAAGCCTGACAAGTTTTTTTTACCATTTCTAAGGGGTTCGTGAGCTCAAAAGCTGAATTCATTGAAGTCCGTTTTTTCTCGTTTGTTTCCTACTCATCTTGGCCCAAAATCGTAATTCGGGACTAAATCCAAGCTCGGACATCAGAATTGAGCGATTCAAAAGCCTGAATTGGTTTTTTTACTATTTCTAAGGTGTTCGTCCGCTCAGAAGTTGAATTCGTTAAATTTCGATTTTTTGCGTCTGCTTCATGCTCATCTTGGCCCAAAATCGTAATTTGGGCCTAAGTCCTAGTTCGAATATCAGAATTGAGCGATTGAAAATCCTGAATTGTTTTTTTTTGCTATTTCTAAGGGGTTCGTGAGCTTAGAAGCTAAATTAATTAAAGTCCGATTTTTTGCGTTTGTTTCCTACTCATCTTGGCCCAAAATCGTAATTTGGGCCTAAATCCTAGCTCGAACATCAGAATGGAGCGATTCCAAAGACTGACATGTTTTTTTTACCATTGCATAAGATTCGTGAGCTCAGAAGCTAAATTTGTTGAAGTCCTATTTTTCGCATCTGTTTCCTACTCATCTGGAACCAAAATCGTAATTTAGGCCTAAATCCTAGCTCGGACATCTGAATTGAGTCATTCAAAAGCCAGAACTGTTTTTTTTACCATTTCTAAGTGGTTCGTGAGCTCAAAAGCTGAATTCGTTAATGTCCGTTTTTTTACGTCTGTTTCCTTCTTATCTTGACCCAAAATCGTAATCTAGGCCTAAAGCCTAGCTTGAACATCATAATTGCGCAATTTCAAAGACTAACATGGTTTTTTTTTACCATTTCTAAGGGGTTCGTGAGCTCAGAAGCTGAATTCGTTGAAATCCGATTTTTCGCGTCTGTTTTCTACTCATCTGGAACCAAAATCGTAATTTAAGCCTAAATTGTAGCTCGGACATAAGAATTGAGCGATTCCAAAGAGTGACATGTTCTTTTAACCATTTCTAAGGGGTTCGTGAGCTTAGAAGCTGAATTCGTTAAAGTCCGATTTTTCGCGTCTGTTTCCTGCTCAACTTTGCCCAAAATCGTAATTTCGGCCTAAAGACTGACATTTTTTTTTTTTACTATTTCTAAGGGGTTCGTGAGCTCAGAAGCTAAATTTTGTTGAAATACTATTTTTCGCGTCTGTTTCCTACTCCTCTGGAACCAAAATCGTAATTTGGGACTAAATCCCAGCTCGGACATCTGAATTGAATGATTCAAAAGCCTAAACTGTTTTCTTTTCCATTTATAAGGGGTTCATGAGCTCAAAAGCTGAATTCATTAATGTCCGTTTTTATACGTCTGTTTCCTTCTCATCTTGACCCAAAATCGTAATTTGGGCCTAAATCCTAGCTCGAACATCATAATTGAGCAATTCCAAAGACTGACATATTTTTTTTACCATTTCTAAGGGGTTCGTGAGCTCAGAAGCTGAATTCGTTGAATTACAATTTTCGCGTCTGTTTCCTACTCCTCACGAACCAAAATCGTAATTTAAGCCTAAATCCTAGCTCGGACATAAGAATTGAGCGATTCCAAAGACTCGCATGTTTTTTCTACCAGTTCTTAGTGGTTCTTGAGCTCAGAAGCTGAATTCGTTAAAGTCCATTTTTTGCGGCTGCTTCCTGCTCATCATCGCCCGAAATCGTAATTTGGGCCTAAATCCTAGCTCGAACATCACAATTGAGAGATTCCTACGACTGAATTTTTTTTTTTACTATTTCTAAGGGGTTCGTGAGCTCGGAAGCTAAATTTATTTAAGTCCGACTTTTCGCGTCTATTTCCTACCCATTTGGAACCAAAATCTTTTGGCCTAAATCCTAGCTCAGACATCAGAATTGAGCAATTCAAAAGCATGAATAGTTTTTTTTACAATTTCTAAGGGGTTCATGAGCTCATAAGCTATATTCGTTAAAGTCAGATTTTTTTACGTCTATCTCTTGCTCATCTTGGCCCAAAATCATAATTTGGCCCTAACTCGTAGCTCGGACATCATAATTGAGCGACCCAAAAGCCTGATTTTTTTTTTTTTTTTACCATTTCTAAGGGGTTCGTGAGCTCAGAAGCTTAATTCGTTAAAGTCCGATTTTTTGCGTCTGTTTCCTGCTCATCTTTGCCAAAAATCGTAATTTGGCCTTACTCCTAGCTCGGACACCAGAATTGAGCGATTCCAAAGCCTGACATGTTTTTTACCATTTCTAAGGGGTTCGTGATCTCATAAGCTAAATTTGGTGAAGTCCGATTTTTCGCGTCTGTTTCCTGATCATATGGAACCAAAATCGTAATTTTGGCCTAAATCCTAACCCGGACATCAGAATTGAGTTATTCAAAAGCCTGAATTGTTTTTTTACTATTTCTAAGGGGTTCGTGAGCTCAGAAGCTGAATTCGTTAAAGTCCGATTTTTTACGTCTGTTTCATGCTCATCTTGGCCCAAAATTGTAATTTAGGCCTAAATCCTAGCTCGAACATCATAATTGAGCGATTCCAAAGACTGGCATGTTTTTTTTTACCATTTCTTAGGGTTCGTGAGCTCAGAAGCTGAATTCGTTGAAATTCGATTTTTCGCGTCTATTTTCTACTCATCTGGAACCAAAATCGTAATTTAAACCTAAATCGTAGCTCGGACATAAGAATTGAGCGATTCCGAAGACTAACATGTTTTTTTAACTGTTTCTAAGGGGTTCTTCATCTCAGAAGAAGAATTCCTTAAAGTCCGATTTTTTGCGTCTATTTCCTGCTCATCTTTGCCTAAAATCGTAATTTAGGGCTAAATCCTAGCTCGAATATAAGAATCGCGCAATTCCAAAGGCTGAAATGATTTTTTACCATTTAGGGGTTCGTGAGCTCAAAAGCTAAATTTGTTGAAGTCCGATTTTTCGCGTCTGTTTCATGCTCATCTGGAACCAAAATCATAATTTGGGCCTAAATCCTAGCTCGAACATCATAATTGAGCGATTCAAAAGCATGAATTATTTTTTTTACCATTTGTAAGGGGTTTGTGACCTCAGAAGCTGAATTTTTCAAAGTCCAATTTTTTACGTCTGTTTCCTGCTCATCTTGGCCCAAAATCGTAATTTTGCCCTAACTCCTAGCTCGGACATCATAATTGAGCGATTCAAAAGCCTGAATTTTTTTTTTTACCATTTCTAAGGGGTTAGTGAGCTCAGAACTTTAATTTGTTGAAGTGCAATTTTTCGCGTCTGTTGCTTGCGTTTGTATCATGCTCATCTTGGCCCAAAATCATAGTTTGGGCCTAAATCCTAACCTGAACATCGGAATTGAGCGATTCCAAAGATAAGACATGTTTTTTTTTACCATTTCTAATGGGTTCGTGAGCTCAAAAGCTGAAATCGTTGCAAACCGATTATTTCGCAACTGTTTCCTACTCATCCGGAACCAAAATCGTAATTTGGGCCTAAATCCTAGCTCGGACATCAGAATTGATCGATTTAAAAGCCTGAATTGTTTTTTTTACTGTTTCTAAGGGGTTCGTGAGCTCAGAAGCTAAATTCGTTTAAGTCTGATTTTTCATGTCTGTTTCCTGCTCATCTTGGCCCAAAATCGTAATTTGGGCCTAACTCCTAGCTCGGACATCAGAATTGAGCGATTCAAATGACTGGCAAGAGTTTTTTACCATTTCCGAGGGATTCGTGAGCTCAAAAGCAGAATTCGTCGAAGTCCGATTTTTCGCGTCAGTTTCGTGCTTATCTTGGACGAAAATAGTCATTTGGGCCTATGTCTTAGCTCGGACATCACAATTGAGCGATTCAAAAGTCTAAATTATTTTTTGTAACATTTCTAAGGGGTTCGTGAGCTCAGGAGCTGAATTCCTTGAAGTCCGATTTTTCGTGTTCTTATCCTGCTTATCTGGGCCCTAAATCGCAGTTGAGATGGTATTGTGTCAGAGTCGTCCGACACAAAACCACCTCGTCGGACAAAGCACCAACACGCACAAAATTGTGCATCCTAACTTAAATATTTTCAGTTAGCGTTCACATTGCTTCAGTTAGTTTCTCTACAATTTTCATTTGGTATTTATATTACTTCAGTTATTGTATAAAATTTTCATTTACACAAATGTATTCCAACCAGACTTATTATTTTCAGTTAACTCTATAAATTATTCACTTGGTATTTATATTGTTTCAGTTATTGTTTAAATATTTTCATTTACAGAAATGTATTCCAATAACACATTATTTTCAGTTAGAGTTTTACAGTTTTCAGTTGGTCTTTATATTATTTCAGCTACCTCTTTAACTTTTTCATTTAAATAAATGTATTCCAATCAAACTTATTCTTTTCAGTTTGTGTTTTTCACGAGAAGTTGCGTCAGTCTTCACCTTCTTCGACTTCGAACTGCAGTACAAACAACAACATAAGAAAAACACAACAACACACTAAAAATTTGGGGAAAAAAATCAGCGAAAAATCCAACCAAATTATACCTAGAAACTTCATCTCTGATCCTCTTAACCATAATTGCGATATAGTATGTTAAATCAATTTCCGACAGTAATCAAATATAGAATTTCCAACAAAAATCGAGTAAATTGGAAGAGAAGAAAAGCGAAAAATCGAGAGCAAAAGTAGAAATAAAAAGAAATTTTGAAAGAAGAAGAAAGATTGAAATAAGACCAATGAAGAACGAAAGAAGTATAAAAACCGTATAAAAACCTAACTGTACCGTTAAAAAAAACAAAGAAAAAAAAACCCAAAAAGCCTGCGCGCGTGAAACTTTTGGGCTCAGCCCGTCTGACCAAACACATTGGGTCAGACGGTCTGACCCAATAGTTTCACATCGTAGTTTTAGCCTAACTCCTATCTCGGACATCAGAATTCAACGATTGCAAAGCCTAACATGCTTATTTTATCATTTTTAAGTGGTTCGTGAGTTCACAAGCTGAATTCATTGAAGTCCGATTTTTCACGTCTGTTTCTTGCTCATTTGGGCCCAAAATCAAAATTTGGGCCTAACTCCTAGCTTGGACATAACAATTGAAAGATTCAAAGCCTGACATGTTTTTTTTACCGTTTCTAAGGGGTTCATGAGCTCAAATGCTGAATTCGTTGAAGTCTGACTTTTCGCGTCGGTTTCCTGCTCTCGTGGGCCCAAAATCGTAATTTGGGCCTAACTCCTAGCTCGGACATCAAAATTGAGCGATTCCAAAGCCTGACATGTTTTCTTTACCATTTCAGAGGGTTCGTGAGCTCAGAATCTGAATTCCTTGAAGTCCGATTTTTCGCGTTTGTTTCCTACTCATCTTTGCCAAAAATCGTAATTTGGGCCTAACTCCAAGCTCGGACATCAGAATTGAGTGATTCCAAAGCCTGACATGTTTTTTTTACCATTTCTAAGTTGTTTGTGAGCTCCGAAGCTGAATTATTTGAAGTCCGATTTTTCGCGTCTTTTTAATGCTCATCTAGGCCCGAAATCTAGCTCAGACATCAGTATTGAGCGATTCCAAAGCCTGACATGTTTTTTTATTCTACCATTTCTAAGGGCTTCGTGAGCTCACAAGCTGGATTCGTTGAAGTGTGACTTTTCGCGTCTGTTTTATACTCAAATGGGCCCAAAATCGTAATTTGGGCCAAACTTCTAGCTCAGACAATATAATTGAGTGATTCGAAAGACTGACATGTTTTTTTACCATTTCTAAGGGGTTCGTGAGCTCAGAAGCTGAATTCGTTGATCTCTGATTTTACTCATCTGTTTCCTTCTCATCTGGAACCAAAATCGTAATTGGGCCTAACTCCTAGCTCGGACATCAGAATTGAGCGATTCCAAAGCCTAACATGTTTTTTTTACCATTTCTAAGGGGTTCGTGAGCTGAGAAGCTGAATTCCTTGCATTCCGATTTTTCGCGTCTGTTTCTTGCTTATCGGACCCCAAAATCATAATTTAGGCTTAACTCCTAGCTCGGACCTCAAAATTGAGCGATTCAAAAGCCTGAATTATTTTTTTACCATTTCTAAGGGGTTCGTGAGCTCAGAACATGAATTCGTTGAACTCCGTTTTTTTGCGTCAGTTTCCTGCTCATCTGAGCCGAAAATCGGAATTTCGGCCTTACTCTTATCTCAGACATCAGAACTGAGCGATTCCATAGTGAAACATGTTTTTTTTTTACGATTTCTAAAGGGTTCGTGAGCTCAGAAGCTGAATTCATTTAAGTCCGATTTTTCGTGTCTGTTTCCTGCTTATCTTGGCTTAAAATCGTAATTTGGGCGTAACTCCTAGCTCGGACATCAGAATTGAGCGATTCCAATGACTGACATGTTTTTTTTACCATTTCTAAAGGGTTCGTGAGCTCAAAAGCTGAATTCCTTGAATTTCGATTTTTCGCGTCTGTTTCCTGCTCATCTTGGCCTAATATCATAACTTGGGCCTAACTCCTAGCTCTGACATAAGAATTGAGTGATTCAAAAGCCTGAAAAGTTTTTTTAGCATTTACAAGGTGTTCGTGAGCTCAGAAGTAGAATTCGTCGAAGTCCGATTTTTCGCGCCGTTTCGTGCTTATTTTGGCCGAAAATAGTCATTTGGGCCTATGTCCTAGCTCGGACATCATAATTGAGCGATTCAAAATCCTAAATTATTTTTTTAACATTTCTAAGGGGTTCGTGAGCTCAGGAGCTGAATTTCTTGAAGTCCGATTTTTCGCGTTCGTATCCTGCTCATCTAAGCCCAAAATCATAGTTTTAGCCGAACTCCTATGTCGGACATCAGAATTAAGCGATTCCAAAGCCTAACATGTTTATTTTACAATTTCTAAATGGTTTGTGAGTTCACAAGCTGATTTCATTGTAGTCTGATTTTTCACGTCTGTTTCTTGCTCATCTGGGCCCAAAATCATAATTTGGGCTAACTCTTAGCTTGGATATCGGAATCGAAAGATTCCATAGTTTGACATGTTTTTTTTACCTTTTCTAAGGGGTTCATGAGCTCAAAAGCTGAATTACTTGATGTTTAAATTTTCGCGCCCGTTTCCTGCTCTTGTGGGCCCAAAATCGTAATTAGGCCTAACTCCTAGCTCGGACATCAGAATTGAGCGATTCCAAAGCCTAACATGTTTTTTTACCATTTCTAAGGGGTTCGTTAGTTGAGAAGCTGAATTCCTTGCAGTTCGATTTTTCGCGTCTGTTTCTTTCTTATTGGGGCCCAAAACCGTAATTTGGGCCTAACTCCTAGCTCGGACATCAGAATTGAGCGATTCAAAAGCCTGAATTATTTTTTTACTATTTCTAAGGGGTTTGTGAGCTAAGAACCTGAATTCGTCGAAGTCTGTTTTTTTGCATCAATTTCCTAATGCCTTCATAAGAAGACGAAATACGGGCGCGACTCCGTATTCCAGGATGACCTGCGATATCGAGGAACCTTTGAACTAAAAGAGGGATGGTGATCAATCCATTCCTAGAAGAGCCCATGGCACACTCACCATGTACTCCAACCCTTAATGTCCAAGTCTAGACGTGCACTAGGCTAAAGTCTATATCTACTCTCGTTACACTTTACGTATGACTCACATACAAGCAACACATAAATAATAATCAAACAGTCACAACTGAACTTCTTTTATCTTAGAATTTAATAAGTGATCACAACTTACAATCCAAGGCTTACTTTTTTTTTAATCCGAACTTTCTTATTTGTTGAACCTAGCCAACAATAATCTTACATTTAAAAAGACATAACTTACCATTTTACTAAATAAGGCCCACAGTCCTCATAAGATAGTGAAAATTAAACTTGTCAGGGAATACATGAATAACATGATTCAAACTCTATCACATATATTAATTCCTCATGCAAATTAATAAATAAAATTTATTTTTCATGCTTGTATCAAATATTCCATACAAACATACAATCTAATACTCATTAATAAATCTCAAATCACATGCTTGCACACAGGCACAAAACATGTAACAATCAAATACTAGAAATCATATATATATGAACATAATAAGTTCCTATACATGATACTAAAATTTCTTTCTCCTTAAAACATGATACTAATCACATAGCATACAGGTATGTACGTACCTCGTGTAAACTAGTACGCAGGCCACTTTTAACTCCTTAAAAGTCCCCTACGAAATATTCTCCGCCTAGATTTCAATATAACCAAAATTAATACTCTCAAATAAAAATTACAGCAACTCTAAAATATTTAAAATCCCCCTTAAATATGTTCAAAAGCTGATTTTAATATCAAAACTTCAATTACTTTTAATTTCTAGCATAGTACTACCATACTAGTAATTAAAACTCTTAACACTCCATTAATAAAAACCTTTCTGAAATTCCAGCAACTTTAAAAATAAAAAACCTTCTTTAAACATATATAAACATGTTTAAAATCATATTCTAAATCAATCTCATAGTATCTAATATGCTACTATGGTTTTCTAGTAATTAAAACCCTAAAAATCATCCATGCTTCAATGATTAAAACTACAATCTAACCATAATAAACAAATCTGAAATTTTATTCTTATAATATAAAATATATATGAATCCAGATTACTTATTAAAACAGCAAATTAAAACCAATAATCATGATTAACATTAAAAGAAAGCATAAAAATATAGTCTTTAATGGAATCTTGAGGAAGAAGAAAAGAAAACAATCAACAGAGAGGAGAATAGGAAGGCGCCGAACAAGAAGGATGCAACAGCAGCAGCAGCTGGCGGTGGTGTTGGTGGTTTCGAACACTTGGTGACGTTTCTTGTTGAGCAAGAAACGTTACTTGAACAAGAAGAAAAGGGTTTGAGAGGAAGAACAAAGAGGACGTGCGAAGAGGAGAGAGAAAAGCCGGGTGATTGAATGGCGTGAAGGAGAGAGAAAAATAATCTTGTGTGGGGTAAAATAATTGGGTATTAGGATATTTATAAAAAGGCTTCCTTTTTGGGCTTAGGAAAAAAAGATAAGGTTTAATGAAAATTGATGATGGACAAGATAAATAATTTGGGACTTTAATCATCAATATGACTCTTTTTTCTTTATCCTTTTAGGATTTTAGGTTCCTCAAGTCCATTAGACTTCTTTTCCGATGTAAATTAGTATTTAAAACTTTTATCAAAGCATGCTTAATTAAAATATTTTCTACTTTATCAAATCATGAAAATAATTTCATTTGACTTCTAAAATAATCAACCTTTTTAAATAGTAAAACATTTTAAAACCAATTTGTGTTTAAATATAAATATATAAATACTAAAATATATTTATAAAATACTTTAAAATGATGGAGGATTACAGCACATTTATGATAATTCACTATGCACAATTTTTCAAATGATTTGGGCCCACAAACATGTGCAAGGAGTAGGCGTAGGTAAAAGCGGTCACCCGCTTAAGGTGCAACAAATGTCATCCTACCAACGAAAATTCTCTGCAATACTATGTTGGTCCATGTTTTAGCTAAAGGTTTCTGTTTGGGCCCAATCATATTTGATGGGCCGCTAGATTATTCAAGGCTCTAAGCCTTCTTTGCCAGCGCGTAAGCCCTCAGTGGGACCCAGCTGCCTTAAATTCTGTGCCAGCATGGCAGGGAAAATCTTCACAATTTTCAACGCCTATAAATACTGGGCAGATCCCCATTTATTGAGGTACGCAATCCTATACAATACACTTGGCAACATCCATTAATACAAATCAACTGACTTGATCGTCGGAGGGGCGATCCCGGATCCACCTTTGAGGTAATCTAACTCTCGTTTTGTGCAGGTTTCCAGATAACCTTTAAGTATCCGCCATCACCAACTCTAACCTCGATCATTCCCATCTAATACAAGTTTTTACCTCGATCACCTAGCCGCCTTCAAATCGCAAATGAGCGTCCATACCAGCAGGGAGGCCGTATGGTGCAAGTTCTTCCCCACCACTCTGAAAGGCCTGGCTCTAACCTGGTCCATCGAGTTGCCTTACGGGAGCATATCGAGCTTCACTGCCCTCGAAACAGCATTCAAACATAACTTCATTGCAGGAAGGAGGCATCTGAAAACCAGTATCCATCTCATGTCGATCAGACAACGGAGGAAGGAAGACTTGGCAGTTTAAATCAAGAGGTTCAATGCAGAATCTCTCAAGGTTTCTGACCTACAAGATAGCGTGGCATTCACCGCTCTCATGTCTGGACTATACCCATCGAGTAGATTCAAGTTGAAGCTGGCCGAGAGTGAAGCCTCTTCATTCTCGAAAGCCATGAACCTGGACCAAAATATTATATAGGCCTCCGATGTCTGCAAAACCCATGAGGAGCCTAGCTCCGGAAAAAGAAAGCACGAATACACCCCGCGAGCGGACAATCCTAGGGATGTTCCTCGAAAGGAGAAAGACAAGAAGCCTCGATTGGAAAACCATTAGAACGACCCCTGGTACAACCTGAATCAAAGAGAAATCTACCTAGATATCAAAGGAAAATACCCCTTACCAAAGCCCCACCCCATCCGAACATCAGTCAATAAACGAGACAAAAAACTCTGGTGCGAATTCCACCACGACTGTTGCCATACCACACGTGAGTGTCGAGAGCTGAAAAGAGCCCTGGACAAATTGGCTGACGAAGGGAAGCTGAATCGGTATCTGAAGGATCCGAAGAAAAACAAAGTCGAGTACCGCCCGAAAAAGCAGGCTCGAAGTGACGAAACCACAGGGTATGTCAACGTCATCGCATGAGGGTTCGCCTCAGGGGGCTTAACCAGCCGCTCTCGCAAGAAGCACCTCTACACCTTGAAACATGGAAGCGATACAAACTCCTCTGCCATATGCCCGACCATGACCTTCAAAAACAGTCATCAGCCTATACAGACCCCGCACGACGACCCTATGGTTGTCGAAATGAAGATTGCCAATCTCCGGGTGGGTCGAGTTTTGATCGACAGTGGAAGTTCTGCGGATATAATCACTATGGACTATCTAACAAAGCTGAAGTATGAAGAGAAAGATCTCACTCCCATCGACCAGCCACTAGTAGGGTTTGGGGGACAGTCAGTCCACCCACTAGGCTCGGTCAAGTTGCCAACACGAATGGGAGAGAAGAAGGCATGTCGAAATGTCACATCGACTATCTTGTAGTCGATACCAGCCTTCCCTATAACGTGATCATTGGGCGTCCCACTCTCAACAAAGTAAAAGCTGCCATCTCAACATACCAACTGCTTCTGCAGTTCGAAGGGGACGATGGGAAGGTTGCTCGGCTGTTCGGCGACTAGAAATCTGCTCGAGAGTGTTACGTCAACAGCCTAAAGAGCAAGACGGGGGAAACCACTAGAAAGAGGAAGTGCCCCGAACCAGAGGAGCTCCTCCCTGTAATGGGACTCTATATGGCTGATCACCCGAAACGGTATGAGCGGCCTCGCCCTGCCGATCGAGATGAAGAAGTATGCATCGACGAGAAACGAGGTCGCATGATTCGAATAGGCAAGCAGGTCCCCGAGGAGGTCAAGATCCAAATCCTAGATGTCATAAAGGAATTCAAGGACGTCTTTGCTTATTCCGGCAATGAGATGCCTGGCATCGACCCTAAGCTCATGGTCCATAGACTCAACATTCGAGAGGGGCACCGGCCAGTCAAGCAAAAACTCAAGCACCAGGCAGCCGAGAGAAGTACAGCAGCCTCCGAAGAAGTACGAAAACTGTTGGCTGCGGGATTTATTCGAGAGTGCCAGTATACTGAGTGGCTGGCCAACGTGGTCGGGAGTCTATTGCTATAAAGTTATGCCCTTTGGCCTCAAGAATGCAGGAGCCACCTACCAGTGTTTTGTAAACAAAATGTTCGAAAAGCAGATCGGTCGAAACGTTGAAGTTTATGTCGACGATATGATTGTGAAAAGCAGGAAAGAAGAGGATCATGTCTCTGACCTAAGGGAGACACTCTCCACCCTCCGCGCCCACAACATGAAGCTAAATCCGAAGAAGTGTGTCTTTGGCGTAAGGGGAGGGAAATGCCTGGGTTTCCTTGTCGACGAACGAGGGATCGAGGCTAATCCCGATAAAATCCAGGCCATCATCGAAATGAAGAGCCCTCGAACTGTCAAGGAAGTCCAACGCCTAACCGGTTGTATGGCGGCCTTGGGGCGTTTTCTCTCTCGATCCGCCGATAAGAGCCTCCACTTCTTTCAAGCTCTAAAGCAGGCAACGTTCGAATGGGGCGCTTCAGCAGAAGAAGCATTTCAGCAACTCAAGAGCCACCTAGCAAGCCTTCCTAAATTGGTTTCACCTTTACCAGGAGAAACGCTTTTCATGTATCTCGCAGTATCAGAGCACGCTGTAAGTGCCGTCCTCGTGGCCGAGCGCGATAAAAATCAGCATCCCGTATACTTTGTGAGCCATGCCTTTCGAGCCGCAGAATCGAAGTATCCCCCAATCGAGAAAATGATCTTCGCCCTAGTCCTAGCCACTCGTAAGCTTAAACCCTACTTCCAAGCTCACCCTATCAGAGTACTTACAAGCCAGCCCATGCGGAAGGTAATAGAGGGGAAGAATTAGTCGAGCAGGATTACTGACTGGGCCACCCAGATCTCTGATTTTGGTATAGAATTCGAGCCCCGGCGCGCCATCAAAGCTCAGGCCCTTGCTGATTTCATAGCAGAGTGTACCTCCCGACCAGAGGCCATCAGTGAGGGGCCTTGGAGTCTCTTCGTTGATGGGTCATCGTCAAAGGTAGGATGTGGGGCAGGGCTCTTGATCCTCGACCCACAGGCCAACAGAACTGAGTATGCAGTCAAGCTCGAAGGACAAACCAGCGAGGAAAAGAAGACACGAATTTTATATCATTAATCTTAGTACAAACTATCGAAGTCGCTACAATACAAGTTCAGAGAAAAACTTAGATCAAACAAGAAAGCCTAAGGGTACAATGTTTACCCTAGTAGGAGACATAAGTAAAAAATCGAAGAAAAGGCAAGGAAAAAGGAGGAACAAGAAGATAAGAAGAAGAGCCACGGCTTACCCCTCGAGATTGGCCGAAGGAGGAGCTTGGTCCTCGATCGGCCCTTCCTCTTGGGAAAGCGCCTTGACACCCTCCTCAACTTCGCTCCAAGGAAAACTTGGGGCAAGCTTCTCGAGAACAAACCGCACCTTGCGGAGAGCTTCAGCTTGACCAATCTCGGAGGCTTGCAGGGAGGCATTTTCGAGGAAGGTCTTCCCCTCCTCAGACTCCTTCCAGGCGAGGACCACGGCCTCCCGGCACTCTCGAGCCTTGGCAATGGCCTCCTCAGCACTCTTTCGAGTTTTCTCGATTTTCTCCTCAGCCCTCTTGCAGTCCTTGGCTACAGCCCTATGCCTCTTGCTGGCAGAGTCCCTCTGCTTAAGGGCAACATCTCGAGCCTACTCCAGCTCCGCCTTCTTCTCCTCGAAGGCCTTAAGAGACTTAGCCATCGAATCCTCAGACTCTGAAAGTCGCATCTCGGCTAGGCGCAGGCGGGAGACGAGAGTCTGCCTCTCATCCCAAGACATCTCCCCAGAAGCAGTCCCGGAGGATATTCCGGGAACAGACCTTCGAGCCAGGGCCAGCACCCTGATCGATAGCTGAAAAGGAAAGAAAGGTGTTAGCAAACATAAAACTACAAGTCAAAGCAACTATGCATGAACCAAGAAAATCATCATACCTAGGTCATGGTCGCCTTAACGGCCTCGACCTCTTGACCATCAGGCGACAGACACGCTTTTTTTTCCAGCTCCGTCACCAAATGCTCCGAAGCCTTGTCGAAGCGTGCAGCCATCTCGACCCTCGACAGAGCTGAGAATGGTAATCTCATGGCCTCCTCAAGCAGGGGCTTCTTCTTGTTCGAGGCTGTCGCAACCGCAACCGCAACGACACTCGAGGTAGCAGGAGACGAGGAGGCAGGAAGGTCCTCGACTTTGATCAAGGCCGACTCCTCGGCCTTCGCCTCCTTCGGCTCTACTTTAGGAGCCGGCAAGATTGGAGGCTGTCTTCCCCCGTCGAGGGAAGGGTCGGCCTCGAGCTTCACCACGGGGGATCCCGTGGCTGCTCCCAGTGACGAGGAGCCCGTGCCCGCCTTCGCCAGCCTTCGACGCTTGGCCGCTCGAAGAGCCTCGGCAGTTATCAAAGGAGAAGACATAGACAGTCGAAGTTTAGCAGGGAAGGGAGATAAGTTTTAGAGAGAGAAGAAGAAGAAGAAGAATTGTGAAATCTCCTACGGCTAATTGTCCGTACTTATAAGCGAAAATCAACTACAAATCCCCATAAAAGCATTAATTGCTCCACTCTAGCGGGCTCCCACGTGGCAAGGCCCAGGAGGAGGCCTCGCGTACCCGACACGCGCACCGATCAGCGCCCGTTGGCGCCCAACCTCGAGACCCGTGGGCATCGAATAACACGCTACGTCGAGTAACACAAGATTAAGCAATAAAAGATTAAGCAAGAAAAGATTGAGCAAGAAAGGATGAGCAAGAATGAATTTTCATTTTCATTAATGAAACAAAATACATCCTAAAAAGCCGCTAAGGGCTTGGCTAAAAATGAATCTTCATTTCTACCAAAAGGAGTCACTTAGGATGCCTTGCATGGCGTGACTAAATACAAAAGAGAAAGACTACCACTAGGAGGCATGGACCTAGTCAGAGCTGCTCGAGGATCCACTCTCGGAGGTCTCGGATACCGCATCGACGTCCTCGCTGTCTGAGGAGCCATCGCTCGAGGCTGCTTGGTCATTCGAGCTCTCAGGGACCACCTTTTCCTGGATTCCAGGCTCCGCTGAGGCTTGAGGGTTCCCGACTTGTAGAGACCCCTCGCACATAAACTCGGAAACGTCAATGGCGTCATCAACCTCGAGCGCAAGACTGGCCTCGTTGCCTTCGTGGAAAGCGGCATCAACAGAAATGTTGTACTCTGCCTCGATCGGAGACCAGCTCGCCTGAGGATACACCAACCTGAAAGCTTCCTGGAGCCTATCTACAGCCTCTCGAGCCGCCACTTCAGACGCTTCGAGGCCCGTGTCAGACGCGAACTCCAGACCAGACTTCGAGGTTTTTCACTCCTCGATGATCTCGTCTCGTTTGCGTTGGACGCTGTGTCTTTGGCTCGTCAGGTCCTTAATCCTTTTTTCAAAGGCAGCTTTTTCAATAGCCCAATCTGCCCTCTCATCTTCGAGGCTCTTGTTCAGTACCTCAATCTCCTTGGCTTGTTCCTCGGCCAGCTTAGTCTTCTCCTTCAAGCCCTCTCGAAGCTTGCGGAAGCCGGCAGTATGTCGATGACTCATTACCGCCATACGGATCGAGTGCTGAAGAAAAACAACAATGTTAGGAAATATTAGTGGAAACAAAACAACAACCAAGCCCATAAGAAATTCTAACTCACGTCAATCCAGGACGAATGAAGTTGCTCGACTTCCTCCTCCTCTGACAGACCCCGGATCAGCGTCAGATCAGGCCTCGAGACGAGCCTCTTGGCCAACGAGTCAAAGAGGTCGGCTTTTTCAAGGGTCGACTTCTGTGTGAAGTCCCGAAGGTCCTCCTCGGTCTCCACCGCCTTCCTCTTCTTCACAAGAGGAAGCGTTTCCACTTGGGCCAAAGAACCCTCGGACTCCGAGGTTGCAGTCGATTTCCCCTTGGACCTCGAGACCTCCCTTGCTGCTCGAGGGATGTCTTCCACATCCACAACTCTCCTCTTGGCATCCCCTCGAGGGGTGATGATAGCAGACCTCGTTGGAGGGCGGACCTTCAACCTTTTCGAAGGTCCTGAGGAAAGGAAGGTAGAGATGAAGCAAGCACACTAAGCAAAAGGTAATTCAAACAAAAAGTTACCTTCGGGGCTCGGGGGACCTTGACGTCGCCTTTCGACAGCTTCATCTTAAGCTGCTCCTGAACCCGTTGGTTGGCGGTTAAACATTTCTGCATTCTCTGTCAGTTCTTGGCGAGCTATGACATGCAAAGACAAAGTAAACGTCAGTACATTCAAAATGAAAAGGAGATCGAGGGCCTTAAACATACAAAGTCCCTACCCTAGGGATAGGCAAGGCTTAGCCCCATTGACGAAAAGAAGTGCTCGTTTCTCAGGTCGTCCACGGCAGGGTTCCAGTATTGAGGCACTTGTTTCTTATCACCCCTCTCAAGGACGGTAAGACACTGGCAGTAAATGGCGACCCGAGCCTCGTCCCTCGACATGGGAGGCACTGATCTGTTCATCCATAGGTTGGGGCATAGTACCCACAACCTTGTATAGGAATTCAGTACGAAAGTGTTGTTGGTTCGAAGGCATAGTACCCACAACCTTGTAAGGAAAACAGACCTGGAAGCTCTACCAGCCCTCTCCGTTCGGGCTTGAGGACATGACAACCAACTTCATCATGTTCCTCCATAGTATCAGTGAAGGCTGGGTATCCATCATCTTGCAAATGGCCAGGAACCCAACCATCGAGCCCACACTATTGGGCATAAGTTGACACAGGGCCAGGCCATAGGAATTCAGCACCTCGACTATGAAAGGGTCTAAAGGGAATCTCAGCCCCACCTCGAGGTAAGCCTTGTATACCGCTATACAGCCCGTTGGAGGAGTGCAGACCGTCTCTACGGGCTCCGGAATGTAAAGAGCGTAGGGGGTCTGATGAAGTATGAGCTCTCGAGGAATTGGAGGTTCTCCGACAAAAAATCCATAAACGGTCCTCGATTGTGGAAGTGGGCTATTCCCTTTGGTAGAGTAACCTTTTCCTCACTTCTACCACTAGTGCTCGCGGTAAGGGAGTTATTCTCGCTGCTCTCCTCCATCACTCGAACAACCTGGTTATCGAGAAGATCATGTAAGTAACTCCTAATGGCTCGGGATCGAGCAATCGTAACAAGAGGAGGATTGTCTAACTCCCCCTCCCACCAGAAAAGCACGGATACCCGTCACTTGAGTATGGTAGGCGTCGGGGACCTGGTAGGGTCCAAGCAATCAAAAAGCCGCAGACACCATAGGATCCTCCGATGAGTATTCCGTCGAACAAAGGTTCTAGAATGGGAGGAGGGGTCCCCGAGCTAGAAGAAGCTCTCCCCAGGTACATCGATGGGGGACTCCACTCAGAGCGGTCCATAAGGGTAATAAAAAGAAAAAGGAAAAGAGATCGTACCTTGTTAAAAAGCACAGCCTCGAAATCTGTCCGCAGCGTGAGAAGAAGCTATCGATCTTCACGGCTCTCGAGATCGTAAAGAAGGGAGGGGAGGAAGATTCTCAAAAGGATCAGAGCAAAACACAAATGAGACAAAATAAGAGTGCCTGTCTTCACTTATATAGACCGCCTGAAAAGGACTGTTTATCTTCCGACGGACTCCAAACCACCTCAAGATGCCACGTCATTGGGCCCCCTCAAAAGCCCAAAAAGTGCTAACCTCTTGGACCAATGCCTCCCTGCTCCCCAAGGGTTTGACTAGCGTCTAACTCAACCCAATGATAATACGGTTATTCCCTCGTGAAAACCCCTCATCGCCGGAGCTTTAACTCCCTGGACCAATCGCGCCCAGATGGAGGCCAAAGACCCACTCTCAGGCACCTCACCCCGATCGAGTGAGGGATATCTCGGTCGTCGATACCATCACTGATATCGGCGCCCGTCAAGTGCTACGGCATCATACCCCTCGAGGTGAACCAGGAACGCCTGGGAAACCCCGAGCGAGGCCACTTCCCCGAGCTATTCGAGGCTCATCAGCCTTAAATAACCTCGAGCGAAGACTCGGAACTCCTTCAAGTTATACAAACCCGGTCGATAACTTCGAACGAAGTCTCTGAATCCCCTCGAGTTGCCTGGGGCTCATTGGCCCTTGGGCAGCCTCGAGCGAGGTCCATAAACCCCTCGAGTTGCCTGGGGCTCATTGGCCCCTAGACAACCTCGAGGGAAGATTCCGAAACACCTCGAGTCGCCTAAGGGGCATCAGACCTTAAGAAGCCTCGAGCAAGGCCTCAAAACTCCCTAGAGTAGACGCAGGGTCCATCAAAGTTCGCCCATACCCACACAACAGAGCATCAGTCCAATGGTTTCCGCAAAACACACGTTGGCGTCCAGGGCCCTATCCGTATGTTTCGCATGGGGCTAATGTTTGGGCCCAATCATATCTGATGGGCCGCTAGATTATTCAAGGCTCTAAGCCTTCTTTGCCATCGTGGAAGCCCTTAGTAGGACCCACCTACCTTAAATTCTGTGCCAGCATGGCAGGGACAATCTTCACAATTTTCAACGCCTATAAATACTGGGCAGATCCCCATTTATTGAGGTACGCAATCCCATACAATACACTTGGCAACATCCATTAATACAAATCAACTGACTTGATCGTCGGAGGGGAGATCCCGGATCCACCCCCGGGGTAGTCTAACTCTCGTTCTGTGCAGGTTTCCAGATAACCTTCGAGTATCCGGCCATCACCAACTCTAACCTCGATCATTCCCATCTAATACAAGTTTTTACCCAAAATAGTTTCCATACAAAGTGCTCGATGAATTCCGGATACAAATATTTTGGATCATCTGGTTCGCAACATTGACCTTGAAAATTTCGGTCAAGAAAGTCATCAACCTTTTGCTATCTAAAATAACCATGGACAGTGGTTAATCTGGCCTGCACTGTACTGCTTGTGCATTTGGAAGATGTACTTGGAGCGCAAGAATAGGTGGGCTCATTTCAAACAAATCAAAGCTGAATATTCTCCAAGCAGCCTCACAAGGGGAAACCCATCGACCTGATGGAAACTGATCAATTTCATCAAGTAGTTTGGTGGAATTAGTTGCAAAGACATTGAAATCTACCTGGTCATGTTCTTTTTGCACATACCTGTATAAATACTTAACGACTCAAATAGTTGAGCAAACATCAACATTCAAACGACAAACGAAAAGTGCGAAAAGGTGAGCATTGTACAGTATAACCCACTTGTTATCCATATTGAATCGGAAATTCTACATGGTAGCTCCCAATTTTCGGGTTTTCTACATAATAGCACTTCTTAAATTTTTTAATACTTGATATCCCTAAAGTTTTAGGCTTTCTACATGATAGCACGTCTCAAGTGAATTCCGTTAAGTTGTTAGTTTCTACATTTGTTAGTCTAGAACACAAATCGAGACTTTTTCGACACCTAAACCGGGTATTTCTGGTCATTTTTTTGACAATTATGACTTTTAATCAAGCCTTTAAGGACAAAATTGAGCCCCTTTCGTTGCGAAAAAATGATCAGAAATACTCGTTTTAGGTGTCGAAAAAGTCTCGATTTGCGTGCCATACTAATAAATGTCAAAATAACTACAAAATAACAGTGTTCACTTAAGAAGTGCTACCATGTAGAAAAAACAAAAGTTCGGGGGTACTTAGGCTATGTTCAGTTCACCTTATTTTTGCTTATTTCAGATCTAATCAGATCAGATCAGATCAGAAAAAATAAGTTCAGATCAGATCAGTTCAGATCATGCGTATATTTAAAAATCATTATATCTTTCATTACATATTTGTAAAAATTATAATAATTGAATATTAATAAAGTACTCATTGAGACGAATCAAACAAGACCCCACATGACTATATTTTTTCTTATATATTGAGAAAAATCTAAAAGATAAGATCTTGTAATCAGATCAGTTCAGATCATATCAGAAAAAATAAGTTCAGATCAGATCAGATAAGTTCAGATCAGAAAATTTCAGGTGAACTAAACATAGCCTTAGTATAATTTTTTTTTGGATGTGGTACTTTGTAGAAAACCTAAAAGTTGGGGGCTAACATGTAGAATTTCCCTATTGAATTTCCTGATTTTAACAAATTCACCAGTGTTTCTTCTTCTATACAAGGGCTACCCACTTTTGCGTACGTTGTGTCTGCAGTAAAAGGTTTAGGATATCCATATTTACAAAAGCCTTATGTGCCCTTATATTTCATACATGGGCAATCGGGATTAGCCGTGCCACATGGACCATGCATATTATGAGCTAGGATAGCCTTATGCAAGCGAGGAGTATCGATACTTAGACAAACGCTGCAACCTCACCAAAACGGACTGTGATTTTTTTTTTTTCAAAGCAAACAACTTTTTCTGAAAGATCCGAGCAACCAAGTTAGGTCCGTTCAGTGCTTGCTCACCAGGTGCAAGTTATGCCTTAATTTATGGCCAATCGGGGTTACATGTTATTGTGATGAATAAATCTGGCTTCCCAAAGCATTGAACAAGAGTTTTTGCATTTAAATAACGATGTTGCATATCCCTAGGACCACCTAAGAAAGAAGGTGGCAAGATAACCTGGTGGCCTACATTGAAAACACTTATATCGCCAATATCGTGAAGCTGTCGAGAATACCATAGTTCGGCTCATATAGCCGATTGATTTTCGTGAAAAAATCTAAGTGTGTATTTTCTAGCTTCACGTACATGTATTGTTGAAGCAAACAACACGCGCTAAGAAGGTAATTTTCGAGCCGAATCTGAAATTTGTAAGCATAGTATTCTCGGCAAGAAATGTGTTGCCCTCGAGTGTTCAGACCAGGCTGTGCATCTACAAAGAGTATGACAATTACAATATAGCATGTATGTGAACCGCATGCACAATAATATGGTAGGAAAGAATAATACAGTAAGTGTGGGGATAATTACCAGATGCTTGTCTGGTCAAGAAATCCGAAACTTCTATTACTGCAGGGGAGTTGATAGGGTTCTTTTCCGTATCTACTTGCACTCGATCACCCTTGGACATCTTTTTCAGACCTTAGTGCCAGCCACATGCACCATATGGGTAGATAAGTGGATACTGAAGTGCATCATAGCATCCATAGTAGTGTATAATTCTATGGGCCTCTTCTGACTTCCTATGCACGACTATATATGGGATGCTATGTTGGCTAGTGGCAGATTCTTCAGTCCATATTACAGCAAGTTCCTCAGCAGTAGGCACATTATAAGTGCGCTGATCAAGGACTGGATCCTTGCTAATTTGCATTTCTGTATTTTCAGATCTATCAATTTCTTTAAAGATTTAAAAAAATTTACATATGGGTTATTAAGCATAATGTCCATTTATTATAGATATAACACCAGGTCGAATATCAAGAAAAGGCCTAAAAGATTTTCATGTTCATGTTGAGCATCATACAAATATAATTGTAGGAATTTTGTTGTTCGTTTATTAGAATTATGAATTTGATCAGGCACAAAGTGGTAAATTTTCCCATGAAGTTTGAATATGTAAATGCCTTTTTCAGTTGATGATTCGAATTTTCCACCAAGAGAGCTAAAACAAAAGAGGTTATTGTACAACCTTCCATACGTCCGGAAATGGATGTCATCATTGTCTTGATATGTGAAAAGCCTTATAAGTTTTGAAGGGTAGGCATCGGAAGCTGCCTCTATGTCACCACCACTGCAACAAAATCTAGGTGGCTCATAGCTAAATTTTTTTCCAAACATAATTGGCAAAAATCACTAGTAGAAAAAGGTCAATTTGCGTCGGACCCTGGACCCCTATTTGTGTCGGACATTGGTCCGACGACACAGGTCTCGACGTAGATGAGCTAACAATGATCTGCGTCGTACGCGAAAACGACGCAGATACTTTGGCTATTTGCGTCGCACTATGTATACGATGCGACGCAAAATACCCTCCCCAGTCCCTAGAGGAAAAACTATGTATGTCGCATAAGAGGCAACGTGCGACGCACAATACCTCCCCAGCCCCCCCAGGGAAATGTGCGTCGCACCTTGCATTGTGCGTCGCAAATCAACAATGTGCGTCGCACAAAGGCAAGGTGCGACGCACATTGCCCTTACCATCTAGGCTGGGCTGGGAAGGGTAATGTGCGTCGCACCTTGCCCAATGTGCGACGCACATTGTTGATTTGCGTCGCATAGTGGAAAGGTGCGACGCACATTGCCCTTCCCAGCCCAGCCTGGATCGCAGGGGTAATGTGCGTCGCATGTTGCCTCTGTGCGACGCACTTTGTGCTATGTGTGACGCACATTGCGTATCATTTGCGTCGCACTTTTTGCCATGTGCGACACAGATGTATGGTTTTTTTTGGTTTTTTCAGCTTTTTTTGTTGGTTTGTTTACATATTACTAAAATCTGATGATTCAAAACTAAACAAGCATTTATATTAACAATTGTGAGGGGAAAATTCGGCAGAGTCTCCTTTGTAATTTGGATAACCCAAAAAATCGTTGGGAAAAAGTCATATATATATATAACAAAACCTGTTTCAATACATCTCAAATCATCTCAAGCAAGCAACCAATGTTGCAATACTCAACCAATGTACAATTACTACTAACAAGTTACTTGGCCCTTTCTTCTATCACGAGATGTTTAAAGTATTATAAGAATTATTAACTTACGTATGCACCGGGTCCTTGATAGCAAAGGATCTATCTCTCCTAAGCGAATCAAATATATATATGGTTTTTTTGGATAGAGAAAGGACGAGAAGAATCCAATGTTCCCTAAATCATGCAACAAAATATGATGTTCCACATATACTTTAACTACAAGTTCATATATAAAGATAAAACAAAGTAAAAATTAGTTTAACCAACATACTTTTCAATGTACGAAAACATGATGTATCTCATCTCTCGATAGGTTGTCATTGACCTTGCCATGTAGTTGGTCGCGGCAGATGGTTTAGTGTGTAGCATGGTCTCTGAAATCAAACTAGGACACATGAAACCAATATTTGAATCTCCATTCACCTCATTCTCATTTGACAAGTACTTACACTCCAAATATTTATAGTTAGACCAATAATAATAATAAACATCAATTTTGATTAGTTTAGAGTTTGAGAAATCTCACATCATAAATACTTGCAAAATGGATACATTAAGTCATTCTCCCGTCAGAAGTTGGAAAACATCTTGTCGGGAGAGAATGATCATCTAATCAGTAGTATAGTTGAAGTAGGAACTCCGACTAACTTCTATACTAAAAGGCTCATCTGCGGGTTTTTTGCAAAACATTTGATGCATATCCTTGACTGCATCAGACATATCCTCAAGTGACAAGTCAATCAATGGATCTACGTGTCTATGTGCAGACTCATCGGTGCAAGGATCATTAGCAACTGTTTTCTTTTTCTTCTTCTTCGTCGCACCTTCTTTAGGTATATGTTCCTAATTCAAATCGACTTCTTTTTAATTCATATTATATAAAAATAAAGATTATTTTGGTAATATAAATCAAGATTTCTAAGTATATACATTTAGATTTCATTATATTTAATCACTAAACATAAGTTACCTGATTATCTGAGACTAAAAATACCAACTCTTTCGGCCATTCTATGAAGAACCCTCAGCTTGACTGAGTTTCTGTGAATGGAGTAGGGAGTGGAACTGGAGCATCTGCGTAATCCGCATAAAAATCATCAACACTCACTTTCACGACGGTCGTAGAGTGTGACGATGACTCCTGTCGTGGATGAACGGTACCCTCAGCTACAATGATCGGTCCCGAGACATCCGCTATTGCCAAGCGACATGGAACTTGACTCTTAACATCCAATGAGAGAAGAATGACATCAATTAAGTGTTTTAGAAGCATAATATAATAATTAGAACATATATAAAATGAAAATATACCTGCAAGTCCACAAATGGATCATTGCCCCCGATTGACAGCTACTAGGAACGACTGGAGTGGAAGGAGTTGGTACTTGAATACCTAACTGCGCTGCAAAAGCCATGAACCTTTCTTGAACTAATGCATCTATCTTCGAGTTCATCTCTTCCATTGTCTGTTCTCTAATTCTTTGGCTCACTCTAGCCTCTAATGCCTCCATCTCCTCATCATCCATCCCCTACCCTTGCGAGCAGTACTGCTCCGATCAGGATCTCCCCAAACAGATGTAATCCCAATGCTACGCCCAGCTGTTAACACACGCCCAGGTCGGTATTTCCTCTGCAAAGCACGTGAAGAGCATCATCCATCCGACTTGGAACAAACTCTCCTTCACTTTCTTTCTTTTTCCAATCATCCTGCTTCAAGTTAAAAAAAATCATATGATTATAGAAGACGAGTAAGTAGACAAGAAAAATTTATAAATTTGAACAATGCTTACAATGGACTCTTTTATCTTTTGTTTTCTTATTAGGAAAGAAGAATTTCCATCCTTATCTTTTTTCGATCTCGCGAGAAGCCAAGGCAATGTCCGATCCGGCAAGGAGGAAATCACTTATGATGTAGAGGAGTCAACAGATGATGCGTAGAGGATGAAGGGATATACCCTTTGCGTTTCCAAATGGGAATCATCTCCGCATATGATTTTTGACCCAAAAAATGAGGATGCTTGTTAGCAGCCTGAGAGATTCTTGCTTTTTCACTTTTAGCCTAATATAGGATTTAGTAACTAGTCAATATTAAAGAACTAATGATAATATAATTTCATTATTATATTACATACCTGGAACTCCTTAGAGCTACATTTTTCTACAAACTTGTCCCAGATCTCTCGCGTGATAAAGGATACATCTCGTACGGTCGCCTATCATTGTTAGGCCCCTTCCTCGTTTTCGTGATCCATCTAGTCACCAATCTTGACTTGAAATCTCTCCACCGTTTTCACATGTGTCAAGACATCTCGTTCTCTTCTCACCTCCTTCTATTCCAAACTCTCTCTTCAATATACAAAAATAAACCAATTAATAATAAACGATTAGAATAATAAACATAATCTCAATTAGTGTTATTAAAAGAATAAGGTTACTTACTTTAACATCTTCCCACAAAGTTTTTTGTGCCTTCTGGAACATCATCCCAACTGTCGTACAAGATAGACACTTTGCTTCTACTGATCTCCCCCAATATTCTTGTACTCACCAGAATGCCCAATCGGACGTATCCACTCATCCCAAGAAGAACTCTTGAATGCCGGGTTTGGAACGTATCCCTTTTGTAGGACCTCTTGGCCTCTCACTTTCTTCTTCTAGCAGCTCCATCAGTAATCTGGGCTCATCAGATGCATCATGCATTATCTCATCTTCCATCACTACACCTGAAACCATGTACATGTTAGATTAATCAATAAATTAATACACAATTATTTGAACATGCAAACACAAAATAAATAATTAAAGATTATAAACATTAGTAGTTGTGTTAATATTACATAATTTACCTATTAATCAGCTATTTCTTTGCCAACGTAAAATCCCTCATTGTGGTCTCGACGAATGTAATTTGTGTCTAGATCTTCCCCTAATGTACTTGGAATGACTCGACGAAGCAATGACTTCATTGAATTGTGCATCGTAATCTTCTTCATCGTGTACATCATCAATTCCAAGTATTCTCCTTTTTCCTTCCATGACAACAAACCATTTTGAATCGGCAGGGTCAACCATGTAGAATACTTGTTTTGCTTGTGATGCCAATATTAAGTTATCTTCATGATGTCCTAACCGGCTGAAATTGACTAATGTAAAAAAGTCATGTTCATCTTTCTTCACACCACGACGAATATCAACCCACTTGCATTGGAACAGCGGAATCTTGAAGTCAACATAGTCAAGTTCTAATATCTCTTCAATGAACCCATAGTAAGACTTCATTGTCTCAACAATCGTTCTATCTCTTTACTATTATAATCTGATGAGAAAACCCCCGTCGTAACACCACTGTTTTGCATCGTGGATTTGTCATCTTACCTTAGTGTAAAATGTATAACCATTGATGTCATACCCCTCATAGGAAAGAACTTGCGTCTTTGACCCATATGCCAACCATTTCAACATATCTGATACATCGTTAGGAGTATCAGATAATTGGTTCATAACTCGTTCTTTAAACCAATCAACGAACGTCGATTATGCTCAATCATCAACTCACGCTCATTCTTAACAATGGATATCTGAACACTAAGCACAGTCATGTGCTCATCTAAGTAAGGATGAACTTGTTTCAGATTTTGTAACACAATCAATTCTGCTTTTCTTTTCAACTCTCCATCAAGACACAATCTTTTTCTCCCAATGGTACCACAACCTTCAAGCCTTCCTTCATGTCTAGATTTTGGCAAACCAATTGCTTGTGCACGTGCTAAATACTGACTTGCATATTCAGATACTTCCTCAGCAACTTTCTTTGGACAATACTTGCTTCTGGTCTAGCTGGATTCATCACTTTACCCTTCAGAGTACCCATATGTCTTTCAAAAGGCCACATATACCTCATACAAACGGGCCCACAAAGTTTAATTTCTCTGACAAGATGGATTATCAAATGAGGCATGATGTCAAAAAGATGGTGGAAAGTACATTTCAAATCGGCACATGTCTCTATTACATCGGCTTGCAAGTTATCTAGAGTGTTAGGATCAATCACCTTGTAGAGATAGTTCTGAAGAAGAAACACAATTTGTGATTGTATATCTTACTTGGGAAGGCAAAATTCCTCGTATTGCAACAGGTAATAATGCTGCATCAAGATATGACAATCATGAGATTTCAAACCAACAAGTTTCAAGTCCTTCAGTGAAACAAGGTTTCGGAAATTTGACGAGTATCCAGCAGGAACCTTTAACCTATGCAGGACTCACAAAAAATAGTTTTCTCCTTCTTAGACAAAGTGTAGCAAGCTGGTGGAAGATAATAGCATTGTCCCCGCTCCTGAGGTGCTAGTCTGGTCTGCCCATTTCAGCCATGTCTTTCCTAGCTTTAACTCCATCCTTTGTCTTCCCGGGCATATTCAACAATGTTCCGACAATGGCATCACAAACATTTTTCTCAATGTGCATTAAATCAAGACAATGTCTGACTTCCAAACATTCCCAATACGGAAGGTCCCAAAACTTAGATCTTTTCTTGTATAAGTTCTTTGAGACACTTTTGAAGGGCTTGCCAAAAATTGTTTCAATATCCTTTACCCTATTAGAAACCTCTTTTCCACGTAAGGTACAGGGCTTCTCTCATCTCCACTTTTCCGTTGAACAACTTTTTTTCTTTACGGAATGGATGATCTAAAGGAAGCCATGTACGATAATGCAGGTACACATTCTTCCCACAATGATGTAACCGCTTGCAATCATATTCTCATCACAAATAGGGCATGCCTTTGCTCCTTTAACCGTATACCCTGACAAATTCCCATAAGCCGGGAAATCATTAATCGTGCAAAATATCATGGCACGCAATGTGAAGTCAGTTTTCGCATACGCATCGAACATGGAAACACCTTCATCCACAACAATTTCAGATCTTGAAAATGGGTCAAGATACACATCTATGTCGTTTCCGGGTTGCTTAGGACCCGAAATAAGAAGCGATAGCATAATAAATTTACGCTTCATACATAACCAGGGAGGGAGATTATAAATTGTCAGTAGAACCGGCCAAGTGCTATGTTGGGTACCTAGTGTGCCAAATGGGTTCATCCCATCTGTACAAAGTCCAAGCCTAAGATTTCGAGGTTCTTTACCAAAACGGGAAACTTTCGGTCGATATTTCTCCATTGCGGAGAATCGGCCGGATGTCTAAGCATCCCATCTTTCTTCCTCTCGTCCGCATGCCATCTTAATAATTTAGCATTATTTTCATCCGAAAATAAACGCCTAAATCTCGGAATGATTGGAAGATACCAAAGAACCTTCGTCGGAGTTTCTTTCTTTCTCATCCCTCATCATTATTCTCTTTACCTTGTATCGCAGACTTTCCACACCTAGGACACTCACGCAAATCCTGGTACTCGTTTCGATACAACACACAATCATTTTGACATGCATGTATCTTCTCATATTCCATACCTAATGGACACAACAATTTCTTTGCCTCGTAGGTAGAGTTGGGCATTTCATTCCCTTCAGGTAGCAATTCTTGTAAAAAAGTGAACAACTCACTTAGACTTTTATCTGTCCAACTATTGTAATACCCCGATAATTCTCTCTTTTTAGAAAATACTTTTATAATGTACAAGTAGAGAATTACCCAAGTATTATCGCCCGTGTGATAACGTATCGGCTTATTCAGAATTTTGCAGCGCAAAACAATTAACTAAATTTTAACTTTATTATAACTCAATAAGTAAATAAACAAGTGTTTAGGACTTAAACAAACCAACTTAAACAACTCAAACAAACTTAAATAATATATGTTCTTAACAATGCAGAAAATAAACTATATTTGTTACACATTTTCTCCATTCCAGATTCCCAATGATGCACATCTGCGAACCTGTAATGTCAATGCTATACTGAATCTGCTCACTAAAATGGATCATCACATGATTAATAAGGCAAAGTCATGATCACATACACAAACAAAGCACGAAATCAGCAAAGCTGAGTATTACATACTAAAACATAAGCATTCCTAACATGATACTATAATAACGTGCAGGGATAAATAATAGTATAATCATATAACATTCGGCAGGCAACTTTTACTAAACTAAACTCAAACATCTTTTTATTACTTTAAATGGAATAGTTATTGGACCCTAAGTTGTCCTACCAACCATGCCTTCATTACAAAGACGGAATATGTGAGCCACTACGTATTCCCGAATGACCTACGATATCGAGGAACCTTTGAAATAAAAGAGGAATGGGGATCAATCCATCTCCTATAAAAAGCTATGGCACGCTCACCATAACCCCAACTCCCAATATCCAACTCTAGACATGCACCAGTCTAAAGTATACAACTATTCTCGTCACACTTTACGTTAATTACCAATTATTACTTGTTATGACACACACATACAAGCAACACGAAAATAATCAAATAATCACAATGAACTTCTTTTATCTTAGGATTTATTAAGTGATCACAACTTGCAATCCAAAATTACTTCCTTTAATACATTCCATTTTATTTGTTGAACCTAGCCAACTTACCTTTATATAGGCATAACTCCAATTACCAAATAAGGCTCACAGTCTTCATAAGATAATAAAAATAATACTTATCAGGAATACATGAATAACATGATTCAATCTCTACAACGTATATTAATTCCTCATGTGAATTAATAGATAAACTTTCTCTTCATGCTTGTATCAAGTATTCCATACAAACATACAATCTAGTATTCGTAATAAATCTCAAATCACATGCTTGCACACAGGCATAAAACATGTAACAATCAAATACTAGAAATCACATATACATGAACATAACAAGTTCCTATACATGATACTAAAAATCTTTCTCCTTAAATCATGATACTAATCACATAGCACGCAATTATGTAAGTACCTCATGTAAACTAGCCTGTAGACCACTTTTAACTCTCTAAAAGTTCCTTACGAAATATTCTCCGCCTAGAAAACAACATAACCGAAATTAATTATCTTAAATAAAAATTACAGCATCTTTAAATTATTTAAAATCCCCTCTAAATACGTTTAAAAGTTAATTTTAATATCAAAACTTCAATTATTTTTTAATTCCTAGCATAGTACTACCATACTAGTAATTAAAAACTCTTAAAACTCCATAGTTAAAACCTTTCTGAAATTACAGCAACTTTAAAAATTAATAAACCTCCTTTAAACATATATAACATATATAACATATTAAAATTCATATTCTAAATCGATTTCATAGTATCTAATAAGCTACTATGGTTTTTCTAGCAATTAAAACTCTAAAAATTCGTGTTTTCATGATTAAAACTATAATCTAATCATAATAACAAATCTGGATTTTTTTCTTATAATATAAACTATATATAAATCAAGATTACATATTAAAACAGTAATTAAAACTAATAATCATGATTAACAACAAAAGAAAACATAAAAAATATAGTCTTTAATAAAACTTAAGGAAGAAGAAAAGAAAAAGGGAGAAAAGGAGTGAAATACCGAAATCGCGAGTGAAATATGGCAGCTGAATTGCGAAACATGCAGAGGCCATAACTAATAGAATAATAATCGGAATCGAGCGATTTTTTAGCCTAAGTTCAATAACCTTTCGAGATCTAAAATTTTCAATAAGGAAGTTTTGGCTAATAATAAATGGAACTATGAGAAATCTGGACAATCAGATTCGGGTAAGAGAAAAAAAACGAGTGAAGAGAGGGAAAACAAACCGTGAGGAGATAGAGAAAATAATCTTTGTGTGGAATAAAATAATTGGGTATTAAGATACTTATAAGAAGCTTCCATTTTGGGCTTAGGAAAAGGAGATAAGGCTTAATGAAAATTGATGATGAATAGGATAAACAAATTAGAACTTTTATCATCAATATGACTCATCTTCCTTATTGGGTTCCTCAAGTCCAATAGACTTCTTTTCCAATAGAAATTAGTATTTAAAATTTTTATCAAAGCATGCTTAATTAAAATATTTCACCTTTCTTAAATTCTTAAAATAATTTCATTTGACTTTTAAAATAGTCAACCCTTTTAAATAGTTAAATCACTAGTAGAATAAATGCTATTTGCTGCGGTGATATTGCTGCGGTTTTACCCATACGCAGCAATATGTCACGTAAAAATAAAAATAAAATAAAAAGTGAAAATATTGCTGCGGTTTTGGCCTAATACCGCAGCAATATAGTATCAATAGGAAATTTTTTGAAAAAAAAGTTGACTATTTAACCAGATATATTGTTGCGGTTCTTGTTAGGAACCGCAGCAATATCATAAAAAAAATATAAAAAACATCATTTAGGGTTTTTTATCACTTCTCCCTCTCTCAACCTCACACGCCGTTTCTATTTTTCCTCTCTTCCTCTCACGCGTTCAATTTCTTCCTAAACCTCTCTCATCTCTCTTCCTCTCTCTTCACTTTCTCTTTCCTCTCGCACCTAACACCGACACCGACGCTTCCTTCACTCAATTCCTCCGTCCAAGACTCCGTCACTGAATTCCTCCGTCGAAGACTCTGTCACTGAATTCCTCCGTCGAAGTCTCTGGCACTCAATTCCTCCGTCGAAGACTAATATGTCCTCTCTCGTCGTCGGTGACCAACCGAAGAGAAGCGAAGAGACGAAGACGAAAATGAAGACTCCGTCGAAGACTTTGTCGCTCGTTGAATACTTCGTCGCTCGTTGAATACTTCGTCGCTCGTCAATCTCTTCGCCGTCCACAGTCTTCAAGATTTTAGGGTTCCATTTTTTTTTTTCAGTTTTCTTTTTCTTTTTTTTGTAATTTCATTAATTTTCGTCATGGTGGCTTTCTGGTTTGGTAAATTATATTTTATGTAATTTTCGTCATGGCTTTCGAATTTTGGAGTAATGTTACTCGGATTTTGGTCTAGTTTAGTAATTTTCGTCATGGTTTTTGAATTTTCGTCATGACTAAACATGGTTTTGGTCCGCCTAATCTCGTTGTCGAAACCAAACTTTTGACAATTGATTGTTATTTCCATGCTGTGTTGCCGTAAATTACACATGGAAGACAGTTTTTTTTAGTATTATTTGTTTTTATTAGTCATTTACTGGTAATTATTTTTTAATTTTGCTTTTCTATTTTACATTTTATTCTTTTGTAATATTGATGTAATTAGATTTTTCATCTTTATATATTAATGAACATTTTATCTTCAGTTTGTCTACAAATTTAATGGTTAGTTGTTTGGTTTTAATATTTCATATTTTATTGGCAAATGCAAAAAAAAAAAAAAAAAAAAAAAAAAAAAAAAAAAAAAATTTGTACCAGGTCATATTGCTGCGGTTTTGGTCAGAAACCGCAGCAATATACTGGATTTTTTTCAGATATAAAATGATAATATTGCTGCAGTTTTGTGCTAGAAACCGCAGCAATATGTTGAAATATTGCTGAGGTTAAAATAACCACAGCAATATAGTATTTACCTATTGCTGCCCCTATAATTGTTGCGCGCCCAAAACCGCAGCAATAGGCCACTTTTTGACCGCAGCAATAAGCATTTATTCTACTAGTGAATCATTTTAAAACTAGATTATGTTTAAATATAAATATATAAATACTAAAATATATTTATAAAATCCTTTAAAATTATGGGGGATTACAACTATGCTTCGATTTCATATTGAACAATGTGAGGATGCTAGAAAGTTTAGTGAAATTCTTACATCCCGGATACATAGGTTTTTCCGCTGCACTTAAAATACTATCATACATATGTGGACGGTCGGTTCCTTCATCCTCCAAATTGTGCAACATCTCATCTACTCTATCATTTTTATCATCTACCATATCATTTTCATCATCTACCCTATCATTCTCATTATCAGCATCTCCTTCAATCTCAACCTCAACCTCAACCTCAACCTCAATGTCATCAACATGCAAATCATCACACAAGCTAGTGGAGCTCATACCCAGATCATAAAACTCTCCATGCCATGTCCACCTAGTATAGTTACTCTTAAATCCACGACAAATCAAATGATCTTTAATTTGATCCATATCACGATACCCCCTTGAGTTATTGCAATCACAACAAGGACACAAGACTAACTTTGACTCATTCTGCGATTGATGTTCTAACGCAACTCTGATAAATTCATTACCCCTTGCAGAAATGTCGCCGAAATTCGATTACCATACATCCAGTTTTGATCCATATTCATACACTAGAGACACCAAACAAGAACACAATCGATCACACCATTCAAAGTGGTTTATCAAATGCAGTCATGACCATTTGGGTCCTGATCATTCCAACCTAACCCATCCTTGAGTTTCTCATCTCACGAGTGAATGAACATTTAGTTTTCAATTCTAAGAAAATCTGGCAGCACTTCCCTACAGTTCTCCAAGTACACGATGAAGATATTAGTTAAACTATCAACATATGTACGCAGAGAACGCTTAGGGAAATGAGCGGGATCTTTCTTAGAATCGAAAACCAAACATTCATTCACATCCTAAGTGAGATAAGAAACTCAAAGACAGTCCCAAACCGGGGACTATTCAAAACTTACTCCTAATGAGTAAGCCTCGAACGGGTATCTAGGCAAATGATGCACATTGCAATAAAACAACACAAACCAATCCATTCCTTAGATTTCCCTCCCCACCCCATTAAGGTATGTCCATATAGGTTTGGTTATGATTCAACTTATACTTTCCCAATCACATAATAACCAAATAATTCACATATACACATTTCCAATCATATAACCAAACAATTTCAAAAACAAAAGGTATAATACATACCTCTGCTCTCAAGGAGCAGCGAAGACAAGCACTCCGACGTGAGCTTGGAGAACCGGCAAACCGCAACTAAAGTACAATGTAAACGAGTGGCTAAGTGAGAGAATGCATGATTATTAATGTAAAATTAATACATAAAAATTTCAAAAACAACACAAAAGGAACATACATTATCGGCGGTGTGGGAGAATGAGTGTGCGGCTAATGGTAGAATGAGAGTGTGGCAGCCGGCAAGTGTCCGTCGAGTGTGCGGCAGTCGGCAAATGTACATCGAGTCGGCGGCACCAGCATTTTATACAATCGAGAATGAGAGTGAGTGTGGGAGAATAAAGAACCGGCGAGTATGGCAGCCGACAAATGTGCGCGAGGATGAGCCGGCAAGTGTGCGTGAGGGTGCACGAGGATGAGCCGGCAAGAGAGAATGTGAGGGAGAGTGCCGGCGAGTGTGAGCGAAAGGGAGAACAACGAAAACAGAGTGAGAGGGGTTGCGAAATCGCCGGAGAAGCGACGGTCGCTGGCGAGAGTGAGCGTCGGCGAGTGTGAGCGAAAGGGAGAGTGAGGGAGCGCCGACGATTGTCATAGGAGAGAAAGGGAGAGTGCAGTGTTTTGAGTTGTTTGTTAGGGATTGAAAAAATAATCCTGTTGGGGAAAACTAATACTTGGGCCCTAGGTAATTTGCGTCGGATGGGCAATAGGGTCCGACGCAAATCACAAATTTACAACGCACACTAAAAAGGTGCGACGCAGATAGAGCACGAGTTGTATGCGTCGCACCCTAATGACATGCGACGCACATTGACAATTTGCGGTGCATACTAAATAGGTGCAATGCAGATAGACCATAATGATCTTCCACCAGGTACGAGCTAACTGCGTCGCACCCCCATGACGTGCGACACAAATTCACATATGCGTTGCACATTGTGGGGGTGCGACGCAGATAGCTCGTACCTGGTGCTTGTGCTTTGTTTGTTTGCGTCGCGCTTAGGCACACATGCGACGCAAATAGTATTTTTGCATCGTTTCCGTTTTGGTGCAACGCAAATAGGGCGACGCCAATCGTGCTTTTCTACTAGTGTTATAATTAATGTGGTGGTTGTAATTCCAGTGGCATGGTTGGAACACATTGGCCCACCATTAAAGCTGCTTGGATTGGAGGTGTAATGAAATAGATTAATAAGTAAGGAACTATAGAAAAGGGAAATACACAAAAAATAAAGGAGCCAATGGTCAGTTACAAGTAGGTTCTTGTTGTAGCGGGTCACTTTCAGGCATTTGTAAAAGTCTTCATTTATGATGGATAACTCTTTTTGGCTGGGTTGAGGACAAGAAACTCATATTAGATGATAAGTCTGCATTCTCCTGCAACAACTACATGCACTTGGATGTTTGTGATTTGGACGACGAATGAGTATTTGAGGAATCTATGTTAAAACAGGTAAGGTGTGTAGACAAACACCACATACATACAACAGAGGAATACGATTGGTGGTGGTCTAGTGCAGCGTAGAAAAGTTTAAAACGTTCAAAAGGCAGTACAATAATACAAGTCCAGACATATATACATGGATGCTAAGAAGGAAAAGACAATCAATACTACCCATTAGTTGTTGCATAGGAGCCTATGTGGTCCAGAGAGGTCGTAGCTGGTTCACCATTATTCAGGAAATTGAAGGCAAAACAATTGGTAATTCACCGAGACCTTGGATGGTGGTTAGGAACAGATGGAGCAGTCTGTAAACTTATTATGAACACCAAAAGAATAAGAAAACAATGGACGCACAATTAGGTAAATCAAATACAATCAATATAAGGTAGCAAAGATAGCTGGCCAAAGGCTCAGATAAATGGAAGTAAAAGCAACAAATGCTTAAGATATGTATAACACAACTAGAATGGCAAAACACACTTGTAGTAGATTAAAATAGAAATACATAAGAGGCATGTACACGAGAACAAAGGAGTAGCATGGACAAAACAAAGGAGTAGCATGGCCAAAACAAAACCAAAGATATCGTACAACGGCCTAATATGTCCAAACTAACCTAGGGCATAACAAAACTAAGTAGGTGTTCTAACACAAAAGGAGCTTTGTACACGTGAAAGCATTGCTACAAATCTAAAAAGAAGGAAGCAAGCAGGTGCACGGGCTAATATGACTTCTTATGCTTCATAACAGTCTCCAGCTCGGGTGGAACAATAAGGAACAGGACTGTACATCTTGAGCCACTAACATATGAGCTTCCAAAAGATGGCCTCGATTTGCGTTTTCTTAGAGGGGGAGGAGGAGAGATCATTGTAGGTATCTAATACTCTTTACAACGAGAAGTGAAGCAGTCTTGCTCCACAACTAATGCACTGGGTTGGAGTTCATCGATAATCGCGAGCACACGCTCCCTAGCAGTTGTGAAGCTTTCTCGTTCAAGCGAATATAAAACAACAGCATAGGATCCAGACTTGTAGATTGCATCATTAACTTCAAATTTGTACATGTGCATAAGGCACACAATGGCTTTTCAAGCAACACTTTGTTTTGCATCACAGCGTGTATCATAGTAATCGCTAAATATACACTCCATCCCATCTGCATTGGCACAATGTTTGCTTGTTAACCAAGACTTGTATGATTACTGACCAAAACAAATGGTTTCCATAAGAGTAAGTAGGGCTTGAGTATGTTTAACAACAGTGGCAACACATCCATATAGTTGAGGCACACATGCTTAGGGAAAACCTTGGTATCCATGCATTAATACTTATGTAAAACAACATGTGGTTGTTTCTTTTCAATCCGCTCCAATTCTACATGTTTCAAGTAATAAAGGTGAGCGCACCTTTCAAACATTTGTTTTTTGTCTGAATTGAAGTCCTCAACACGAACATGGTATAGTTTCATTAGTCGGCGAACAGCTTGCTCAGCTGCTTTCTTACAGGATTCTTTTAAGGTAGTTGCTTTTCCACCAACAAACACATATATAACCAATTGACGTGCATTCCATCACTACAGTTACGCAACCATTTTTTTGGGCCAGATTCACAAAGTCATAGATAGGGTTTGGGAAATGCATGCACTAGGTTATTTGTTGTAACAGAGGCCGAAATGGGATTGAGATGACTGTGGATGTCATAGCCATAACATGTAGCTGCAAACAGATAATTTAATGGGTTCCATGGGAATGATAGAGGAAAAAGAAACTCCAAGTGTGCATCTCATTTTAGTAATATTATAACAACACTTGTTTGGTAATGTCATGTGGCAATGTGGCATACTCTATGCAACTAATGTGTGATGTGGCAAGTATGTAGAGAAGCAAGGATGAAGCCTATGTGGCGTCGCATGCGCATGGATAGCATAAGCGCGCATTAAAAAGTAAGGATGTAGAGAAGCAAGGATGAAGCAAGGATGAAACCCCCTAAGCGCGCATTAAAAAGCTAACTTAATATGCAATATCTTCAAGGTGATACAGGGAATGTATGGTTTACTCTTGAGCACTACCATTAAGTAAACGATTAGCGTGAGCACAATTATTAATCATAGCAAATTGTATAACTGCAGCATAGGCTGACATGAACATAGTAAGGAATAACCTAATTCATAGGAATAAATCGCAAATAAACTTACAAAGCATTCACGTATTCACGAGGCATGAGGATATGTTTTGAAAATGGATCAAGAGGATTTCATGTTGCTAACTTACATTTTTTGACAAAAGGATAAACATTCCTAGGCAAGTAACCAGCAGTAAGAGTATATAGTAAAATTATAGAACGTAGAAAATGAAGCCAATGTAGACAGTGTATGACGGGGGCATTTTTTGTAAAAAAATAGTTTTAACGCGATAGCAGGAGTCACAGATAATGCCTTTGTATATTAGTAAAAACACTGGTACTACTAAAGAGTTGAATGCATATATCAACGAGGAAAGCCGTAAAAGAAAGAACATTGAAGTTACGATGGAAATAAAAAAAAGGATAAGGAGTACATCCTTAACAACAGCTACGTGGAATGTACATTTCTAACATGTATAACCACACGCTATAGTGCAATATATTTCACATATAGTGTGCATGAAAATTGAATTCAGATGTAGCCTTTAGGTATAGTATTTTAAATAGAGATGATGCATAAGCTTAATAAACAAACAACACAAGCACACAACTTGTTCAAAATGAAGAACATAGAATAGAGAAGTTGTATAGTTTTATAAAACGTAGAAAGTGGACTTGTGTTGAACACTTACAGCATATTTAAGTGGAAGAGTGGAAAGGGTAAGGAAGAAACCTTACATGTAATTTTAGTTTGAGTCTACGTAGGATGCACCTACATATGAATGTGTCTAAATGGTACAACCATTTATGTTTCTACCACTAAGCCTATTTATATCTTATATTTAGTAAACAGGATGGCATGCAACAAAGGTCTTGACTAAATCCATTGTAGAAGCAAGAATAAATTAATCACAAAATAGGAAACATAAGAAAGCATGTGTAGAGACCAGAAGACCCTTAAACAAGAGTGATCTGCCATATTTGATTCATCGTAAATCACCAAGCCAGTAAGGATCAAGCAACTAAAAATATATACACATAAACTCTAAAAGCTACACACACAACTTATCAATCATTGTAACAAGCAATGTGCTACCAAGTAGCGGCCTGTATTTTGAAATATGTTGTTAAACTTAGTTACAAAGTGAAAAGTATAACAATTACTGCACAACTCAATAATATTTAGGATTATATAGGCTGAGCAATGGCATGGTAATATAAACATCATTGTTGGATGGTCAAAATGACTAATTTCCTTTGGCAAGAACAATAATAAGTGTGGAATTGTGTCAAGAAATATGAGTCCAATGTCAATGTCAATTCTGTGTTAGGATTATATAGAGTCTTGCTTATAATATTTGATAGTCATATTTTGCCAAGGCATAGTATTGCAAATGTTCTTGATAAGATATGTTAAGTGTGAAGATATTGCATCAATCAGCAAACATAGTAGCCAAATTTTTGTGCATAATATTTCAATTTGAAGACAAAGGAGAAGAAAGAAGTGATACCAGAGGAAAAAAGAGGAACAACACACAAACAGAAAAAAAAAAATAGGAGGAGCATTCTATATATATGGAAAAGGAAGAAAGATGTTTAAGGCTATACCTAAAAAAATCCAAGGGCAATTGAGTAAAAATGAAGAGGCTGAAACTAAAAAGGAATGGTGCTGAAAGTACCATGGGAGCAATAATTTCAGAGGTAAAGGGGTGTACGAAACGCATAGAAGGGGCAATAACCTACCCTATGCAAATAAGTGGACACCAGCTTGGAAGTACCAATAAATATAGGGACTTTGATCACATAATTCGAACAACCAGAACCCATAAATACAGGAACTTTGCTCATATTATCTCCCAAACACCTGTTGTTAAGTATTTATATCTGCATAATTGAGATATATAAGTTCATAATTGACCCAAAAAGTATGGCAACACATAATTCAGGTGTACTGCAAAGTATGGAAACAAACAACGTAATTGAAAAGATTCAATTAAGACTTGATTTGAATATAATGCCATCAAATATTATTTCAGGTAAAATTGAAAAGTATTTAAACGAATAATGAGAGAAAATACTCACAGATTTCCAATTGCCTCCAACTCGCCCATTTTTCACGAACACCATTGGTTAAGGGATTGTAAGAAGGGATCCCGAGCATTTTTGTAGATTTTCAAATGATTTCCAAGCGGCAAATTTCCATTACCCTCTAGATGGCAATTGTTAGGTTTTCCATAAGGGTTTTTTTTTCTTACCTCAGCTTCGATGAAGGAATGAAGGATGGAATCCATTTCTTATTTACTGAATCCCTTTTCTTTGATGGATCATGAGTTTGTTGGCAAAATTAGAACTAGCGTAGCCATTAAAGCTAACAAGCTCAGCACAGAGATTGAGGCGATGATGAAGATGTAATTTTCCTCCCTTTTTTTGCAACCTAGACCATGCAAGTGTTGACAATTTCAACCTCGTTCCATTGTATGGGTCAACTTGACATGACACATCTTATTAATGGAATCAAATTAGTGTTGAGATTTCCAACACAATAATGACATGTTTACACAATTGCTAAAAAAAATGTAAGATTTTAATGTACAAAGTTGGTTTAAAATTGCCAAAAAGAGTTCAACACAAGTGACACGAAGGGGATAGAAAATAGTGAGTTATTGTTGAGATGACTCGAGATATTTCATCAAACGGGTTAACATGACACGACAAGTCTTGTTAAATGGGTTACATTAATGTCAATGGTTTTCCAATCCATTTATATATGACACAAGATTTTTATAGGTTTGGTACAAGTTAGAACATGTCTAAAAAATACTGAATTGCTTTTCAAAAACGGAACTTCCTTTGTATCTTTTTTTTTCATGCAATCTTTTTCCTTATTTGGTTGCACATTAACTGTAACGCTTCTTTATTTGTTAATATATTTTCTCTCCCTTTCTCTCCTTAGCATGGATCCCACTTTTTATCTATCTCCTCTTCACATTGTTTTCTTAAATACTGCGTGTCAAAGGGTGATATTGCAATAATAAGGATATGGAGGAAGTATATGGAAAAGTGTTGGACTTAAATCAGATTTTTTGAAAGGGTGAAGATTGCATATGCGAGTATAAAGGAGAATATGATGTAAAATTGGAAAGGAATTAGTTTTTTTTAATATATATAGATAAGAAAAGACTTACAATTAGAAGACCCTCATGTCGAGGGAAGCACCTAATTGATCACTTTGGGGAATCGAGAAGAGTTGCGGGATATTATCAGTATTTATATACATATAAGAATTTACAAGAAGTCCTACATTAGCTATTTAGTCAGTTGCTCTATTTTCTTTACGGTAGACGTGATTATTTTCAATCGCTCGAAACGATGAAGAAGCAATTCGATGTCGGGTGATAGTGTTTTGAATATTTCATGGAGTGTTCCAGTGGCCTTTAATAGAGTTTCCCACTTGTAAAATTGTAGCCTTTAATTATAATTCTTGAGATGCTTTGCATGATTGCAATTTGGAGATCTTTACAGAGTGCTAAACCTTCTGGAGGAAATAGGTTGTAGATATGGTGAATAATTGTTGAGAAACTTTCTACAACTTGTTGAACATTCGCGGGACAAGGCCTCTTTTTTATAGAAAAATATGATAACTAAGTGAAAAAGAAATGGTCTAGTGGTAGTGTCATCATTTGCACGCTGCATAAGGAGTTCTTGTCGCAAACAAGCTTATTGCCCATGCCAACATCAAATTTAAATTCCTCAAAAAGACTCCGACACAACGCTCGAGAACATTTCCTACTAGCTTAATGCAACTTTGCAAAGATTCCAGATTCTATCTTTTCCAATCTAATTCTAGGATTTTAACTCAAATTTAGGCGTTATAAGCCAATAAAATAAATAATTTACATTGTTCCATAGATTATCATCAGTATTTTTAATTATTTATAGGTTTGTTCATTGCTCATGATTCTATTTGTACCCATTTGGCGGCAATATATGGACTTTAACATGGTGTTTATATAGAGACAAGGGGAAAACAAGTTTATGTGTCTATGCAGAATCGTTTATGAGGAGTGAGGACATGCAAAAAGAACCTACAACAAAGGATCCTCACTTTAAACGGCCTCAAATTTTGAATCTTATTTCAAGTCATGTTATCCTTATACGCATGCGTCAAAAACATATTTTTGTAAAAGTTAGTATTATTTAATAATGTTATATAAAATAAATATTTTTAATCTTTAATTACGCATATTAAATTAGTAATTTTGATTTTACGGATTAATCTCTATTCTATATGTGAACCCCTCACCCTTTCGTGTCCACCCTTAATTAATTAAATACCCCCAACTAACAAGTATTACAAAACCAATTCGAATCTATATTATACATTGGCAACTACCTACTTTTATTAAACAAAAAAATTAAGATCATTGTATCTTTATCTTTGTTATATATGAAGAACTTATATGCTTTCGCACGCATCGCATGCATATAAGACTAGTGTGACTAGAACAGGGCCCCGAAGATTTTTATGACGGTCTTACGTCTATGCTTAGTATCATATAGCATCCATAAAGCTTTAGGTTGCCTACTAAATTGGCGTACCAATATACTACTCCGAGATTTAAGGAAATGTTTGGAAAAGAAAAAAGAAGATTTTTGAAGTTGACCAATTATTCCTAGCTTTACTAAAATTGTCAATGATATTTTTCAAGGTATATCTGGCGGTTGTAGTTGCTTGCATAAAACAGCAAGTTGTAAAAAAAAAAAAGAAAAAAGAAACCTAGGGTACTGATACACACCCACGTGACAATATCGCTGAAGAAAGGGGAAGGAATACTAAGCTGGCACAGAATGATGAGATGGGAACTTCTCTTGAAATCTAGTGGGAATATGCCTGACAGAATAATACCTTCATTGAATCAGCATAACCACTTGAGCCACCTAGCAACACTAGATATTTTAATTTATTTATGTTACTTTCCTTTTGGAATGACTGATCTCTATATAAGGAGAATGTAAGAAACTTTCTTTGGCAAGGATAAAATTACCCAAATCCTTCCTCTTTGAAAATCTTTGTCTCTCTTTCTCTCTTTACATAATTAATCTATGTTTGATTAATTATCTTCCTTAGCTAAATATCTTCGAGGTTTCCCTTCTCAAGGTGGATTACCTCTGGAAATTAGCTTACTGATCTTCATTTCCAAATCAGAAAATCTGAATCAGTTGTATTAAGTTGTTGGTTGGTATCATTAGTATCAGAGCAAGCTCATTCTTCGGAGGATGATGACCATAAATTCTAGAAACTCAGACACTCATAATGGTGAAGTTAGTGCATCAGAATTGCAGAAACTAGAGGTAATGATGAAATCTCTACTTGATGAACAGAATAAAAAATTTGGATGCTAATTCTAGCCAACATAGTATGAATATAGCTAAGAATACAAGATCTATATCTGAATTGCATCATATGGTGGTTGTAATAATTGTGCCACTCACCAAAGTAGTCATTGACCACTCTCAAACACCACAAACACCTTCCTTTGAGGTGTAATAGCTAGTCCATCACACCATCCTCACTCTTACTCAACAAGACTTACCAAGGTGGAATTCCCTGAGTTTGATGGCGCCCACCTAAAACCCTGATTATATAAATGTACCCAATTTTTTTAACTTGATGAAGTGTCTGATAATTAGAAGGTGAAATAAGTTGTTATTCACCTTGAAAGTAAGGCTCTTTTATGGCATCAAAACTACATGAAAAGCAAGGGTGGTATACAACCTAGCTTGGCACAATATGTGTTAGACATAACTGCTAGGTTTGGAGAATTTTTTGATGACCCTATGTCTGATTTGAAAGCCTTACAACAAACTGGTGATGTTCAAACTTACCATGATGCATTTAATACATTGGCTAGTAGAGGAATACCTTCTCAGCTTCTATCTGGGAGGATTAGAAGAGGATGTACGGATGGCAGTAAGGATGTTTAGCTCAAAAAACAGTTCAGCAAGCTTTTTGTCTTGCCAAATTACAAGCAGCCAACAAAGCCAGAATAGCAAAATCATAGCTAAACCCCACTACTACCCACTCCTAACACAAAAGCCACCAGCTCCACAAATACACCCAAACCTACCTACACCCCAACCCTACCCACAAAGCTCCCTTCAACCCAAAGCTTAACAGAAAAACCCTAACACCATCTGAATTTAATGATAGGAGAGAAAAGGGTCTTTGCTTTTGGTGTGAGGATAGGTTTAAACTTGGGCTTAAGTGTAAGGAAAAAAGGCCCCAATTTCACCATGTAGAAGTAGAAGAAGGGGAGGACATAGCCACATAGGAGACATTGAAGCAAAGGTGGAGGAACCCTTTTACAATACACAGATTGCTCACATAACAGTGCAAGCCCTAGATGGGATGACTGCTTTCCAGACCATAAATGTGTCAGGACTCCATAGAAAGAAGATGTACATATCCTCCTTGACAGTGGGAGTACCCACAATTTCATAGATATCAACAAGCACTAGTGGAAAAAAGCCCACCTGATTCGGTCAAAATCGGGCTTTCTGATGCGATTTTGGGCCGCATCAGGTGGGCTCGCAGCAGCTATGAAGAGTAATCTGATGCGGTTTTAACATGACCGCACCAGAAAGTGCGCGAAAATTTTCAAAAAAAATCGCAACAGATTGAGATATAAACCATATATTAACAACAACAACATATCAACCATGTACCAACAGAGGAAATATCAACCATATACCAACAGCAACAACATATCAAACTCAACAAAATATGAACCACAACGAAATAAGAACGAAAAACAATAGAAAACAAATAGAAATTGAGATATAATATATTACAACAATTCTATTACATATGACAGCAATCAAAAATAAATCGAAAAACTAATTACAAAAAAAAAATTAGAGAGGAACGACTGAAATTTGAAAGACGAACACTGACGAACGACTGAAATCGAAAAAAAAATTACAAAAAACTAATCTCGAACGACTGACGAAATCTCGAACAAAATCTTCACTTCAATCTTCGCTTCCTTCTTCAAAATCGAACATTGACGAAATTAGAGGAAAATTAGGGTTAGCGGGGGTGAGAAAAGAGAGAGAAACAGTGGGTTCGAATTATCTGAGGGGGTGAGAGGAGAGAGAAGAGAGGGTGAGGATCTGATGAGCGAGAAACGGCGGGTTTGAGAGGGAAGTTTTGGGGAAATTAGGGTTCGAATAGGTTTATAAGGGTTGAGGGCTTTGAAGAGGCGCGTTTCTTTTGTTGGGCCGAACTGAGCGAGGGAATGAACTAGGGATAAGGCGCGATTTTTGTTGGGTCGAAAATCAGATGCGGTTTTGGGCCATAACCGCATATCTATCTCTATTATATAAGGGAATGGGGGGAGGAAGATGGTGTCCCCGTTTAAAAATACTAAATTACCCTTAGTGATCTAATGGAATAAAAAGAAAATTACAAAAGAAATCATTTTCCATTTTAGCTTTGCATTTTAAGTGGATATAAGACACTATTTTAAAATTGACGCACGCATCGCGTGCATATAAGGTTAGTACTAATATATTAAAAGGCGTGCATAAATCAGGAACAGTGCCACGTGGCGCTCTCCCTAAAGAGTTTTAGTTCATGTAATCCATGTACAATAAAAAAATTAGAAATTGCATAGTATAGGTTTTGATCCCTGACCTCAAGTTCATGTACTAAAGTTTTAACCACTAGACCAAGTTGTATTTAGTGTTATCATATCAAAGTACAATATTAATAAATAATATATTTTCTTACCCGGGGCATAGTCCGGGCCTTATAACTAGTGATATTTTTAATTGATGCATTTTCGATTTTTTTAAAAAAAAAATAAGAAAATTTGATGCGGTCCTAAAAACCGCATCAAATTTTCAGAAAAACCGCATCAAATTTTTAATCTGATGCGGTCCAGTAGAGGACCGCATCAGATTTTCTTGCCAACTTTCCTTTCTATTTTTTAATTAATTTTTTGATGCGGTTTTGTAAAAACCGCATCAGATACTAAGTGACAGATAGAGTTTTTTCCACTAATGAAGGCGTTGAAAATGCTTTGTAAGGTGGAATTATTCCCACCCTTTACAGTTAATGTAGCTGATGGTGGCCAACTTAAAGGTGATTCCATGACTAAAAGATTCACATGGAAGCTGTAAGGAGTTTTATTCACAACAGATCTCATGCTCGTACCATTGAGTGGTAGTGACATAGTGTTGGGAGTACAGTGGTTGTCATCCCTAGGACCCATTGTGTGGAACTTTGGTCACCTTACATGGAATTCCACTATATCAAATTTAGGGGAGCCAATACTTAGGGCAAAAACCATCCACCCCAAACTCTTCCACAAACTGATAAGCACAAATGGAGAATATCCATGATGCAGCTTATACCCCTAACTAGCCAATCCACCCCTCACCTACACCACAATGATACTGAACCCTCTAAACCCTGAAGTACAACAGCTCAATAACTTTTCATAATTTTTTCCCTCCATTACACTTACCCCCCCCCCCACACCAGAGAGTTTTGATCGCGAAATCCTGCTAAAAGAAGGTACAAATCTCATTAATGTCAGACCCTACAGACATACCTTGGCTCAAAAAGATGTGATTGAGGAGTTAACTCAGGAGCTGTTGGATCAAGGAGTCATAAGATACACAACTACACATTTGCAGCCCCTAGTAGTCTTGGTGAAAAAGAAGGATGGCAATTGGCGCATGTGCATTGATTATAGAGAGATTAATAAAGCCACCATTAAGGATAAATTTTCTATTCCTATCATTGAGGTGCTTCTTGAGGAATTACATGGCACTCAATACTTCTCCAATATTAATCTTAAGGCTAGTTATCACCATATCAGGGTGCATGAAAATGACATCAACAAATCAGCCTTCAAAACACATTTTGGGCACTTTGAATTCCTAGTCATGCCCTTTGGCTACACAGATGATCCCTCAACCTTCCGATCCCTAATGAACCACATATTCAAGTCCTTCCTAAGAAAATATGTCCTGGTTTTCTTTGATGATATCCTAATCTACAGCCATACTTGGGAAGCTCACGTACAACACCTAAAAACAGTTCTTACCCTTATGCAATACCCACCCTCCATGTCAACCTTAAAAAGTGTGCCTTTGGAGCCACCCATATAAACTACCTAGGCCACATCATTTCCAGTGAAGGTGTCTCTACTGAGCCTAATAAAATCCAAGTTGTACTAAACTGGCCCACTCCAAAGAACCTCAAACAGCTAATGGGATTCTTAGGCCTCACTTGGTACTATAGATAGGTTTGTTCAGAACTATGGGAAAATATGCAGACCCTTAACCAACCTCCTCAATAAAGACTCCTTCATATGAACCCCTGAAGCCACACAAGCCTTTAACCTCCTCAAACAAACCATGACTACTCTCCCATCCCTTAACCTTATCTGGCTTTCAACAGCCCTTCACCATTGAAATTAATGCTTCAGGACAAGGATGGGTGTTGTACTTATGCAAAATGGCCACCCTGTAGCTTATGCAAGTAAGTCTTTCAGTGAAAAACACATAGAACTCTCAGCCTATGATAGAGAACTGTTGGCCATAGTGTTTCCTATAAAATAATGGCAACAATACTTGCTCATGCAGCCTTTTATCATTAAAACTGATCAGCACGACCTTAAGCACTCCTTAGACCACAAATTATTCACCCCCTTCCAGCAGAAAATGCTCTCAAAGCTGGTAGGCTTAGATTTCTCAGTTGAGTACATATGTGGTGCTGAGAACAGGTTGTTGATGCCCTATATAGGGTCACCTGTGCACAATTGTTCCAAATGACAGTCTCATCAGTGCACTCCTCTCTTATAGAATAAATCCACCAATCTTGGGAGAACGATCCCCAAGTTCAGAAGCTATGGCAAGAGCTAATATCATATCCCTCCTTGCATCCTCACTAATATATCACTCAAGGTCAACTTTACATGAAAGGGAAGCTTATGGTGGGAAATGGCCCAACCCTTAAAAACAAGATATTAGGGTGGCTACATGACTCATACCAGGGAGGCCATTCTGGTATGAACGCTTACTCTATGTGAGACAATGCTTAGTGTGCCAACAATGCAAGTATGACTTTTGCTTTCCCGGGTCTTTTACAACCTTTGAAAATTCCAGAAGCAGTATGGGAGGAAGTCACCATGATTTTCATTGAAGGGCTTCCTAAGTCTATGAGAAAGAAAGTTATTTTGGTGGTTGTTGATAGACTCAGCAAATATGGTCATTTTATTACCCTCTCTCACCCATTTGATTTGTCAAAGTATCTCAAGCCTACTTAGACAATGTCTTTAAGCTCCATGGTTTCCCTAATATCATTTCTGAAAGAGACAAGATATTTTTGAGCCAGTTCTGGAAATTTGATGACAATCCAAGGAGTGCAACACCACCTCTCCACTGCCTACCATCTCCAAACTGATGAGCAGAGTGAAGTGCTTAGCAGATGCCTAGAGACCTACCTCGGATGCATGTGCCATGAGGAGCCTAAAGACTAGGCTAAATGATTATCATTTGTACAATACCACCTTCCATTCAGCAACACAACAGACATCATATGAGATCCTCTATGGTACTAGTATTGACTATAGAAACTCAATATACCAAATACTAGTAACCATAAAATTTAGTTACTCCAAACATCATCCCAATTCCCATACGACGCCTTTAGTTTTCAGATGTGGGCAAAAGCCACAAGTCACGAAGCCTCAGCATCTTACTCTTCGAAAGAGCTAAAATCCAAAAGCTTGATCAGAATTTTGTCATCCAATAAAAGCAAAAACTGCAAAAACAGCAATAAGATGAAATACCATAATACAAAAGGAATGTATCATTAGGAAAAGCTATTCTCTACAAAATCATCACATTTGATTGTTTATAAGGAAGTGGGAAAGTGGGATCAGCAATAACAGACTGTTTTGAGGCTCTATACATTTCTGCAAAAAGAATATATACAAGGATCAAACCAGCAGTCTCTTCTTCGACATTGGTGAGGATTTCATGTAATCTGCATCGTTTATTCTTCATTTGCCTCTCTTGCTTCAGATTTGTTATTATCACCGAGCCCTGATCAAACCCATCTTCCATCAATCTTGTGCTTGAAAACCGAATGGGATTTAGCATCATGGACTTCGGACATCCTCTCTCAACTGTCCGTTGGTCGAGGGAGGCAACTCGATATGTGCAGCAACGATCAGTGGCTTTCAGGGTGGCCTGAAACAGAAGGTTCCATCATGGCCTAAAGTCTGCTTGAACTCGCAAAAATTAAGACAAACCGCTTGACCTTGATGTATATTCTCCCACCAACATTGAAAACATTGATGACTTGTTATCCATCAACCTTGCAGGACTGTCAAACTCTGCCACTCGACCTGCAAAGATTTTGAGGAGACAGTGAGATGAGCCTCTAGTACATCCTTTCATCTACACGTATATATTACATCTTCTTTCATATTCTTTAGTTTCTACTCCGTCTGTCCAAAAATACTCTTTACACTTTCATTTTTCATCCATTCCATGATATTCTTTACACTCCTATTTTTGGATATGATCCACTATTGTTTTAATCTCTCTACTTTTTAACCATTGCCCCATACTGTCTCTCCTCCAAATAAATAATATCACTCCTACTAACTCTAACAATTGGCCCACACTCTCTCTCCACCAAATAAAATGATAATAATACTACCACTACCTACTAAATGCTATCACATATTCACATCTACCTTTTCAATAAAATAACAACTGATAACTAAACAACTTATCATCTAAGCTGAAATTATGTTGCCCATTCAGTAACACTTAGAAGATCATCAGGTATCAAGCAGACGAGTACCAAAGCTGCTCAATCACATCATACCACAACTTTTTTTAATGAGCAAAAAAGGTGATTACAAGTTTATCCCGACTATATGAAATTGAATATAAGTTCACAATACTTACAAAACATTCAAGCAGAAAGTTTTTTAAGCACAAGTTTTTGTTTGGAAGAGGGGGATTGCTGGAAAAACTTGATTCGAGTACCCAATAGATCACAACATATGCCCTTATTCATGGAATCCTCTAATAGTCTTCGCAAGCCAAGCAAGAAGAACAACAATAAGAAAGAAAGATCCAAAGAAATCGTAATTGCACACAAGAGATCGACAGACTCACCGTCACTGAGGACCAACACAAAATCACTATCCATGACAGTAGGTATTCTATGTGCTATGGTAACAACTGTGCAGTCCAAGAACTCTGATCTTATTATCTTCTGGATAAGATTATCTGTCGCTGTATCAACAGAAGCAGTCGCTTCATCAAGGACAAGTATTCTTGCCTGCTTAAGCAAAGCGCGGCCCAAAGAAACAAGTTGTCGTTGTCCCACACTCCAATTTTCTCCATTTTCAAGAACTACATGAGAAAATTAAATATAGTTTTTATCAAAATGAACCAACACTAGTATAAAATAACCCAGCACAGACAATTGTCATTTTCACATATATTACAGACCTGGTGAATCAAGCATTTCGCCTCTCATGCGAATAAGGGCTCCAAGCTGCGATTTATCAAGCGCCTAAACCAAAGTAAGATGCGAGCAAATTAGTATAGCACACAAATACAGGCGACAAAAGAAAGTAAGCAATTTCCGATTGCTCATATATTGGTTCACAATATACAGCTATATAGAAAGCATTTTATTATGGACCTATAAATGAAATTAAACTGCGGCCTGGTAAAGTATATAGAAGAACATAATATACAAACAAGAATAGAAGTTAAATAACCTATTACTAGCAGATGCTATTACGTTTACGATGCAAAGTTTACACAATTTATAGACTAATGCATATGATAAGTTGAATATTTGTTCTCGTCTGATCAAAGAGTAATCTACAATATGCTTAGAAAAAGTCACCTCAGCATTATAAGTACTGGAACCCAAACAAAAGACTTCATCGTCTACAAGGCCAAGTGGCCAATAGAGAAAGGTAAAAGAAAAGAGGGGGGGGGGGGGAGAAGTCCAGAAAATAACCTGCCAAATTTCGGGATCAGAATGTTCTTCAAGAGGATCTAAATTGCTCCTTATGGTTCCTTCAAATAAGGATGGGTCTTGTGGAATGATACTCAAACGACTTCGGAGATCATGAAGCCCTATTGTGCTAATGTCAATGTTGTCGATAATAATCCTTCCAGCTACAGGTTCAACCATTCTAAATAGTGCTTGAATCATTGTTGACTTCCCACTGCCAGTGCGTCCAACAATGCCAATTTTCTTCCCACCAGGAAATGTACAAGTCAGATCATGAAGCACGAGAGGAAGGTTCTCTTTATATCGCACCTGTCAGAACAGAAGTCAGCAAATTCGAACTCATATAGGCTATCCTCATTTACCACTTTACCTCCTTCACACAAGAATCCTAGTCCACCGACCTCATTCCCTAACCACACTCCCTTTCCAACCCCTGAGGATTAAAATAAAAAGGAAAAGAAAATAACAGCCTCAAAGGGAGAAAATAAAGAACAGACATTCTTACCTTGACAAGTCTTGACACTAATCTCACCTTAAAAATAATCAAGACTTCCCAACCCCGGCCAAAAAAATGTACCTCCTGTATCATTAATGATACGCTTTGCACCAAGTCCAATAGTTCTACTAGCCAAAGTTTGTAGTGCTATGTGCATCCAAATCATAGTTGGGGGTGTTGAGGCCAATTTTTCCCAAACGTAAATCAATTAATAAGCAATCATGAGAAGCAATATTTATTATGGGTTATGGGTCATAGTCTCCCAGACATGTTAAAAGAGCATGAAACTATAAAAGTAGCCACCTTCATTTCCTCATTCGATGTACTATCCTCTCTGAGTGCTATAGACGTTAAAACATTCACCATGGTGCATTAATAAGCATTGACCTTTGCATATCAATATGCACTGCTTCATTACATGCTTTTAGGTTTTAATGATTGCCTGTAAACTGTCTTTCTTCAAAATGGATTTCACAAGATTACATCCACTGTGGGTCACTACAGCAAAAAGATATCCACCACAACAGAAAAATGAAGCAAAAATGTACATCAAGCTCACGCTAATACGCTGCCCTGAAACAGACGAAAGGTAACGAGGAACTTCGGCCAAAGAGCGTCATTTAATGCTGAGTACTAGTATCTTGGTGTTCTGGAATATATACCTCACTGACAATAGTCAGGCGGTCATCAGTTAACAAGGTTCTTTAGCAATAAAAGGTTGATTGTAATCGCACAATACAAATCGTTCTACAATTATGACCACTAAAAGTAGTGTCAATTAGTATAGCAACTAGTAGCACAATCCTACACACGATATTTAGTATATAGTTCAGACGCTTGGCTAAGATCAAGCTTATATCACCAGTCTTCTTTTGAATCTGCCAAGACAATCCACCAAAATCTTTATCTAAAACGAAAAACTGGTAAACACCTCAAAAGAATTCAAAGCAAATAAGGTGATGGAACCTTCCTTCACACACAACCCCCCCCCCCCCCCCGGGTCTCCCCCTTATATAAACCCAACAGCCCCGCAAAACAGGAAGAAAGTGAAGGATGAGTGATTTTTCTTTCAGGGTGGGAGCAACTCATAGTAATAGCAGATAAAAAAACATAATGTGTAATAGCAACAAGCCAACAGCTTTTGCCGTTTGACAAGCATGGGTAGAAAACAACTGCACACCTTCAGATCTATCAGCTCCACAGTCCCAGTTTCTGGCCATGCAGCTGGAGGACGACAATTCTCAATAATTGGTGGAGCTTCACTTGGGATTTCAGAATATTGATTAATCCTTTCAATGGAAATAATTTTATTTTCAAGCTTGCAAAAGCTAAGTATCCAACGGGACAAACGTGCATTCAAATTTAAGCCATAAGTCACAGCAAGGCCTGCCATACCTATAAAACAAAAGGACACATATTAGCATCGTAGATATTATGCCAACTAAGTAAATGGTTTAAGTCTGAGATCATATATCAATGAACCATGGCCCAAATGGTGGTTTCTCCATCTTTTCCAAGTTATAATGGCCATTATGGAAGTCGTAAACTATGCTATTTCCCCAACGTTGCTTGGCATATGATGTAGCTAGCTTCTGATTTCTAGAGTTTATTTTAGCTTATAAATAAGCCATCACTTGCTCTCCAAGTTTTGTTAATAGAAGTTCTGTGACTGATTTTGCAGGGGCAATTCAAATTGCTACTAGTTTCAGCCACATCATTAAAACTTGCATATTAAAATTCCATTATAAAGGTGGCCTAACTCCTCATCCACTATTACCTTGACATTCTTAAGACCCTAACCACTAGAACATTAAAGAAATGGATGAATTTAAAATATATGTACATGACAAATACCACTAGAACTACTAAAAATATCACATTTGATTTGTTTTGCAAATGGTGGACTGTCGCAACTCGTAAGTTCAGAACTTGCCAAAAACAAAAAACTATTAATTACTGCTAAAATGCGTGGAGGAAAGATACTTTTGTTTAATATACCACATTGATATAATTTAACTTACAAATACAGTATCACTTTTCTTCTTCAAAAACTACTTCATTAGGGTTCATAAATGTTTTATACTTGTTGAATTTGTTCTGGATTCCAATTCAGATTGAAATCTCATCAGCATATACAATTTGGAATTTAAGCATTCTTGCCAGCCCTTGTTTTGAAATGTGAAAAAGATCGTACATACTTGGATCAATAGTTCCTTTCGGGAAGCTCACAAGCAGAACCATGCAGAAAGCAAAGACAAATGTGGATAGCAGCTCCATGCGCAGGCAGAGCCACTCGATGGCAGAAATGCTGCAGAAAAATGGCCGGGCAAAACAATCAAGAAGATAAAGATTCCTCTTCATAAACCGCTTTTCTTGGCCAAATCCTCTTATGGTGGCAGCTCCAGCAATTGACTCACCAAATAGGTGGATGATCGGAGATTTCTGGATGCTTACTATGCGAACCAATTCCCGTGATGAAGCCATGTAGTATTTCTGCAGTTAGACATATTATAAGTACATATACTCCAAAACAACTTGATGGTACCACATAAAAGTCCAGAATAAGATGCATAAAGAAAATCCTCCAAATAAGATTATGATTCACAACATTTGTGAGTCATAAAGTCAAACTTCCACTTGAAGAAAAGATCTATTTTCTTGCACGAATAGGGAGATCAACAAAGTCATCTATGCATCAGATGCGGTTTATATTGGACTACTCTGTAAGTAGCTTCATGCATGAATAGGGAGATCAATAAAGTCATCTATGCATCAGATCCACTTTATCTTGGATCTTATACATATATAGATTCTCTAAGTAATTTCTTAGACTAGGCAATTCATGAAGTGTCCTCAGACATCCACTTTTCGCTCCTAAATCCTCCACCCCCAGCCACCCCATACCAAATATAGTTATTTCACTTAAATGACCTCCACTAACACTATTGTGCCCACAAAAACACAAGATGAGAAAGGCATATGATTATGGTCTCAAGGAGATTCCGGAGAGCTTGAAATATATATTTCTCAAGTAATCGAGATACAATGCATTACCTGCAACCATAAGCAAATAATAGCCATTGGAACAACAAGAAGTAACACTTGCCAGGTCACTTTCATCATTACACCAACTATACCAAGAAGTTGGATTGTTGTTGAAGCAAATCCACCAAGTCTGAAAGGAATATCCAAATCTACAACACTTTGATCAACAGAAACCTGATGGGTAGAAGAAAATATGTGAGACAAATTGCAACAAGAAGAATCAATATTTATTTAAAGGTAGCAGAAGGAAACAGACCAAGTAAATGAGAAAGGAATGAAATTGCGGGTGGGATTTCAGGCACTGGCAGAAACTTACACGATTAAGTATCCGTCCAGCGGGAGTAGAGTCAAAGAAGGACATAGGTGCTCGAAATATACACAAAAGCATCTTTATAAACAACTTTTGAGCAGCTTCCAGCCCAAAGGTTGCCACTAAAAGTGCCCTGACAAACACAAAGCAAGAGCTGCCAAATGCGAGCGCCATGTAAACAAGAAGAAGGGTCAAACTACTTGTCTTAGGACTGTCCCCTTCTGTTTGTGGGTTTGCCCAGGCCATCCACCAACTGCTAGCTATTTGCAAAACTTGAAATAATGTTTGTGCAAGGATGATGAGCGGAATCAGCAATCCTTTATAAGCTGCTGCCATATATGACAGATACACCTTCATACTGACTCTACCTCTTTCTCTTTCCTCATCTTGAACTAGCTGCTTTTTCCTAGCTCGTTTTGCCTTCTTTTTCTCTTTAATTGCTTTTCGGTCAGGAGAAGATATACTAGCCTGTACTTCCTTCACTAAACTACCTTTACAGCTACTATTTTCATGATCAATGTCATCAAAGTCGTTCTGTGGGCTAGATTCCTCGTCCGAATCTTCAGATGAGTGATGAAATATGTCCATTGCTTCAATTGCCTCATGGTGAGCAAATACTAGGGCGTTAAAATCTGTGCCAGACTGCAAAAGATCATCGTATCTCCCTGCCTGTACAATTTTGCCTTCTCTAAGTACCTGTAGATATTAAGTTATGAGACTATATCATGTTTAAGTAAAGCACACAACCTTATTTTCTATTTTTATCCCTTCTAGAGCTAAGATATTGCAAAAACCTCTCATAAATGATAATTATGGGAAGTGCATCAAGAGACCAACTTGCGAAGATAAAAATAGAATAAGGAAGCATTTGACCATTGATGAAGCCTACAAAAGAATAGTTCAGAGCTGCCATGATAATAAGGTATCTCTGCAGACCACTAATCATTCAAGCCTTAACACTGTCGTCACAGTACAAGCAAAAATAAAAAGCCTCAATGGATTTGCATGCATCCCTCCTGAGGATGAGGAGCGCCTAGGTAGGCAGGCAGGTTCAACACTTTGCCCATATAGATTCTTGGAGAGGGAAAAACATCATATATCCAAACCCGAAAAGCCTCGGATAAGTTTACACTTAAGCTAGTTGTAATGGCCTATGGCAATCCCTATCCTAAATGTTTGGGAGGTAGACACAAGTTCAACAAGGAAACCAAAAGATCCCACTGACCATAATCCAATACCTTGCCTTGTCGAACAAGAAATTTTCCTTTGGGTGCATAGCAAGAAACATATGTCAAGACGAAGTATTTCACTTAATAGTTCTTGTAAGCTAGGTTGCACAGAGACGAGTATGGGTTCGGATTCGTTTACGGGGACGGAAAAACAACGAGAATTTAAAATTTTAGGAATGAGTACACGTACCCATACAAGATACGTATTGTATTACAAGTACGTGACCTAGTAGAAGTACCCATGCTACATAAATTGTAAGGTTAATTGACATAAGTCAGATTAAATCTTTCTCTGAATGACATGCATTAAATCTCTCCTTGAGTGACATCCATTAAATCTCTCCTTGAGTGACATCCACTTAGACTCAGCTGTAAAACTTCATGCAACAAGAAAGATGTATAGTGTTTAACTAGCAGAAGAGGCACCACAAGCTTGGAACTAAAAGTTATATCTTCCAAACACTCCAAAGAACTCAATATCTTTCAGGTGACAACTACTGTCCTTCCGCCAAAAAATAAGAACTGTAGCAATTATGAATGTCAAAAGTTGTCAAAAGTAAATCACAGTGAAAGCAATATTAAAAGAGTTCATATCTAAAAGCAAAACCTATATGACATGGAAATGGGAAATATAGAAATGGAGTAATGTGGAAATACAATTTTCATACTCATAGAAAATGCCAAAACATAAATACTAAAGCAATAAATCAGAATTTTACTTAGAAATCTAACATTGCTTTATATAGTGATTCAAAGAGATTTATATAGAGAAATCCATTTTGTGACTCCAAAGATCCTGAAGGGCGATAAAGTGTATACTTGTCGGTCTTTAAAAGAAAATGCTTCCCGCGAGTTCCCTTGGATGCAGAATTTCCAAGAAGTTTCGGAAATGAAAAACATACTTTTCATGAGAGTACTCGTGCACCAAAAACCAACATTCTGAAGAAGTATAGATCATCGGCGATAAGAAAGCAATAGATAAATAAAACCTAAAGGATTTTCATACCAGTATCAAGTCAGCAGCGGGTAAAAATTCAACTTGATGTGTCACAAAAATGACAGTCTTTGAAGCAAGAGCTGTCAGAACGAATTCCTGCCATGAGATTAAGAAAAAGATTCAGAAAACTTCTTCACTATAAGTTCAAAGAAAAAATACTCCAAGGTATACACAACCTTGTACAAGAAAGATGCAGTCTGAGCATCTACAGCACTGAAGGGATCATCAAGCAAATATATATCCGCATCCTGATACAGGGCCCTGGCAAGCTGCACCCTCTGTTTCTGGCCACCACTAAGGTTTATGCCTCTGTCCCCGATGATGGTTTGATCTCCATGTGAAAGATTTTCTAGATCCTTTTTCAATGCACAAGAATTAATAACACTCTTGTACTTTGGCTTATCCATAGGACTACCAAAAAGAATATTTTCTTCAATTGTTCCAGACTGTATCCATGCTGATTGAGATACATAAGCTGCAGAACCACATATTTTGACCTGGGAAACAACCATATAAGTACAGTCAAAGAAGAGTCATTGCTTTCACAAATAAGAAACTAAAAGCATCTAGAAAAAAAAATAGATAAAACAATTGATGTCATGGTCAAATAGTTGACTCACTTCACCAAAGGTCTTGGGTATTTCCCCGAGAATACAAGAGAGAAAGCTTGATTTGCCTGAGCCAACAATTCCACAAACAGCCACAAGCATCCCTTTTTCAACTTTCGTTTCAATCCCTGACAAAGTTGGTCTTGTAGAAGAAGGATCCCAGCAGAATTTTCCATCCTTAATTTCAATGGCAGTTTCTGAAGTTCCCCTAGGTATTACCGTGGTTGCATCGCCCTGAAGTTCTTCTTCCAGGAGATATGTAGAAAGACGATCAAGGGAGACTTTTGTCTGAGCCATCATTGACACCAGATCTGGGAAATTTCTAAGTGGTTCTTGGAGAATCCTGAAAGTGGCAAGAGCAGAAAGAACACTTCCTGCAGTCAGCTCACCACCCAACAATATGGAAGTAGCAAAAGTGACTACCGCCACAAATATGGGAGAGCCCCAAAAGATAAATGTGATGAAAGCTTGAGAATATAGTGCTTTCCGTAGCCACTTGAACTCAACATTCCTCATATCCATAAGTTTGTTTCTGTACTTGTCCTCCCAAGCATGCAACTTCAAAATCCTCATATTCTTTAAAGACTCTGAGGTGGTCCTCATTCTTTCATCCTTTGCAGCCATTAACTTGTCCTGATATTCTTCTTGCCATTTTGCTATTGGCACCGTAACAACAATGGACACGATCGTGGCTACTAGTGTTGCTAAAGATGCAATTCCTACATTCTTGTAGAGAATTGCCAAAGCAAGGATAATTTGCATGGGTAGCATCCATATATCATGAAGATACCAAGAATAATCCCCCACTCGTTGGACATCAACAGCCATGTAGTTCACAATCTCTCCACTAGTATGACTTTGCCGGGCAGAGTTAGACAGCTTGAGCCCCTTTCTATACACCATTGCAGTTAGAGCGGACCTCACATGCATGCCTAAAATATCAACCCCAATGTACCATTGACGAGTAGCAAATGTTTCCACCAACTTAGCTGAAAAAAATATCCCAGCAAGAATATATCCCTCATGGGGAAACGTCTCTATCCCTCCTAAATAATCAACAAAATAGCTAACCATGTACGGACCAACATATGAAACTAGCGTAGTCAAGCCAGCAAAGATAGCATTCCAAGCTGCCTCCCTCCAAAACGACTTGAGGATTGCCCAAGCTAATGAAGGCTGCTTCCTTGGACTTTCAGACTTCAATTTCTCCCAATTTAAGTTCAAAATTTTGTAGTTAGCCTTGGAACGGTCTCTAGGAGCGAGAAGAGGAATGTCTTTCAGGTCAAGTGGCCTCTTGGCACCGAGAGAAAGAAGCGAGTTCAACCATGAGATAGTTGCCAAGCTAAAAATCCCAGCCCCACTATAAGAGGTAACCCTTAAACACCCTGCTTCTTCTTCGAGCAAAGGCTCTTGAAGATCAGGGTTCCCTAAAATTTGTATTCCACTAGAACCCCTAATTCCTAGAAAGCAAAGGAACCCAAGGACCGGGGTAGCAGCAAAATTCCCCACAACATGAGAAGACAAATTCTTTGATCCTTCTACCAACAAAGCTCTACCATCAAAGTACAAGGTCAACAAACAAATGACAAATGATGCAAACCACCAAACCCTCAACAACAAAGGAAATCTCTCTGAAGACCTATATTTACAATGAAGTGTCAGAAGGCACATCACAAACCAAGCAAAAACTTGAGCTGCAGGCCAACATATAGAAACCCAACTCTCTACATTTCCATGAGATGCCTCCCTAATGACTCCTACTCCATCAAATCCTAACAAAACTACCTCCACTAACAGCATATAAAAGCAACTCAGCACAGTCACTTTGTACCAATTTCCCACTACAATTTCACTAACTTCATAATCTAACCCCCTGTGAGCTGGGATCGAATTCGGATGCGAATCATTCTTTATCAACCTGATATGGCCAATACAAGTAACAAACTGCCTCACTGACAACATTAACAGAAATACAAGCAGTAACACTAAATTTATGCAGATTGACAGCAGTTCCAGTATAGGAATACCCAGTAACTCGTCAGGTAACACGGTTTTCGCCATTAATAGCATTGCAATTGAGGATGTAACAATGAGTTACAGTGAGCAACTGGGTACTACCCAAAATTAGAAATTGTCTTTAGAGCAAAAAAAGGCAATGACTTTGTGATAGAAAGTGGAAGCCGGTGAAAGAAAGAGACTAAGCAAAATTGAAATACAATGGATTTAAGGGCATTTCTGCCATCTGTGTATTGAACTCAGAAATGGAGACAGCTCATGGAGAGTAAGAAAAGGTGCAGAAGAACACGGGCCACATGAAAACAAACAGATTGTTAACATATATACCCAGAAAATGTGAAGAGAGAGAAATTCAAAAACCAAAAAACCCAGGACTTGTCTGAGCTCTAAGAATGAAGAAAAAATCACACAAAGTGACAAAAGAAAAGACAGAAGTTTTGCTTACTTACTTAACATAGATTTCAAAACTAAAAGAAACCCATCAAAGAAAAGCCAAAAATTTAACCTGGGTTTATCGTCAAACAATCATTCACTAAGCCAAGAGAAAGTACTAAGCCAAAAGTTTAGTTTTTTTACCCAGAACTTACAGCTTTTTTAGAAATGTTGGTGAAATATTTTTGGTGGCAGAAAGCGGTGAAGGAGAATGAGAGATCTCTTTCTCTCCTCCTTTTTTTTTTCTTTGTGGGTCTTTCAAAAATTCACCTAATTTGTTGTCATTTGTAGTGTGTAATCGTTGGTTTCACCGCCGCTGCCGTGTTATGATCGAACTTTGCATTCTGCACAAAGGCTTTTGGGTGTTTCTGAGCGTTGCATGTGGTTTTATTTGTCCACTCTCGTTATAGACTTATACTTATATATAGACGATTGCCCCCACCACTGCCTTTGAGAGTTTGGCTATGTACATAAATTTTTCAAGGGGTTTATTATTCATGGCACCCGTGTTTATTAAACATTGTCCTCTATTTTATATATACTAGAAGTTTTTGTACGCGATGCGTTCTTGAATTTTCTTCGAAACAAAAACTCGATTTTCTTCGGCATAAGAGTCAAAATTTGAATATTAGACATACAAAGTATAATTGTTTTTAGTTGCAAAATTTGATTGGTTTAATTTTTGTCACTTAAGTCTCTCACCATTCTTTTTTTTTTTTACTTTTCGAAGTTAAATTCTATGAACAAAATAGAAATTTTATTGAATTTATTTATGATTTCTAATATTATAATTTTTTAGTTGATTTTTGAATTACGTACAGTACTTCATAAATTGTAAAGAAAGTGGACATTTTGATTTCAAGTCAATTTTTTCATAGGTTGTAGTTTGTAAGTGAATTTTTAAGTTTTTGTAAAGTTTCCTCATTTTAGTAATTTGCATAACGTAAATTATGAAATTTTATGATTTTAGTTGACTTGTGAGTGACTGTTATAATTATATTTTCGGTATTTTTGTTCGGAGTCCCCTTTGATTTGTAAGTGAATTTGTAATTTAGAATGGAAAGGGGGTAGCATAGTCTCTTCATTCAAGGACACTATACCTCCCCCTTCCCTTATATAATAGAGATATGTTGTACTTTAATTCTTGAATGATATTTTGCATAAACCTTTTTACCTTGATAATTAATCGCTATTATATAATAGAAAAAGATAGGTCCAAATATATGTAAAAGTTTCATTATAGATAGGAAACACTATAAAAAAAAGTAAATAATTTTTTTCCATGTCTAACTTCTAAATTCTGATTTCACTATAAATACACCTCTATTTTTTATCATGACCCACCATTAATTGTGATTTGTGAATGGTTCTTAAGAATAGTGATTTTAACGTGATTTTCTCAATTGTATAAGTGATTTGTAAAGTTTCTTCTTTTACATGATTTGTGAGTGAGTGTTGTAATAATTAATTTTCGGTAGTTTTCTTTGAGTGTCGATTTTGATTTTGACATTCCTTTTGTAATTTAGAAAGAAAAAGGGGGCAAAATAGGCATTTCAAAAGAGGACACCATTGCTCCCCTTCCCTTATATAATAGAGATTTTGTATTTTTCTTTTACTTTTTGGACATTAGAAATATAAAAAAAAAAAAAGGATTTCATTTAGTAAAAAACAAAAGAAAATTCCAATTCTATCATGTTGGAAATGACCGTATTTTCTGGTTCCATCATGGTAGGATCGGAAAAAAAAATCGATCACCATGAAGGTACCGAAATGTTTTTCGGTTCTAGCAAGGTGGAATCGAAGAAAATGGTTGTTTCTACCATGGTAGAACCGAAATTTTCTTTTGATTTCATATTCAACCCTAAAAAATTGATATTGCAAGGAAGGAGGAAGACAGAAAGAGGAAGAAGGGAGGTTGTGCGAGGGTTGTTGCTGGGATCGGGGGGCCATAGGAGTGGCATGGGGTGAGGGGATTGCTATTGGGTCGAGGAGGATGCAGGGTTGGGATGGGGGTGCTACTTGTGGAGATGCAGAGGCAGTGTGAGGGTGTGCTGCTAGTGGGGGTGGTGGGGATCAAGGATGGGGCTGCTGGTGGGCCCAGGGGTGGGATTGTGGGGGTGGTGGTTATGGAGGAAGAAGAAATTGAGGAGAGGAAAAAAAGAAAAAATATATCGTATACATGCGGGCGGTGAACGGTAAATACGGGCGGCAAATAGCAAGGAGGGATGATTTCATTAACGATCCATTTGTTTTGGAGGAAAATGATTTTTCCTATTTTTCATTGTTAGGTTGGACAAGGGATTTAAAAAGGAAAACTACGGCGGAGAAAAGTTTTTCATCTTTTTTTTAAACATTTTCCTCTAAATTTTAAAGGAACACTATTTTCCTCCACTCTCTCCTTCCCAACTTTTCGATTTTTCCCTTCTTAGCTTACTATTTTTCCATCAAATCAAACAAAGGAAGACTAATACTCATTTGTGTTTACCAAAGGAAATTCTTTTTATAAAAGATGTTTGGCATCAAACCAAATTGACCCTAAAGGAAAGTTATTCTTGTATTTGGTCTTATAATTGTTGCTTATATAAAAAAAATTAATTTACTAAGTAGTATTAATAAAATATGAATATATGTAAAGGTTGTTCGGCATACGTAGTTACTCGGTTCGTAAGTGTTAGCTGTTAGAGATGTTAAATATTATAAGTTGGTTCTCAAAATTTCTTGTAAAACAATTATTATTGAAAAACTAGCAGGTGGTTTATATGTAACAAAAATGAACTATATATTACTCACTCCGTTTCTTAAAGATCTTCCTTTTTTCCGTTTAAGTGCGTTTCCAAAAGATCTTCCCTCTTTTACTTTATTCCTTATTTGAAATTTTTTTCATGTCTCTATCATATGGTCCACCATTACATTATTAATTCAATTTTAGTCCCTTTCTCTCTCCTACTTTAACCCCTTTTTATTTCTTTATTTATTTTAACCCCTTTCTCTCTCCTACTTTACCCACCCCACACAAATTTATTCCCATTGGTATTTGTAGTAACAGTAACAAGGAAGATCTTTAGGAAACGGAGGGAGTATATCCACACATTATTCCTACCTCGAGAGCTATTTCTTAGATCTTTCAAAACAAAATTTCAAACACACTTCTCACCATTAGTAGAGTTTGCTTGAGCTCAAATTCTAAACCTACTTCAAAAATTGTTGCCTAACAAGCTCTAAATATGAAATGACGTGCTTTGAAAAATTGTCAAGACTCAACCAATATGATCCAATAGTTGTTGTTTATGTTTAGAAAAGTACTTCTTTTTTGGAAAAACAAATAAAAATTCATGAGACATGTATGGGTTAGGATAATACTTCTTCTATAATTTTTTTTAATTGCACCATTTTATGTTTTGTACTATTAATCAACTAATTTTGTTAAACTATCTCGTATCATTATATAAGAAAAAAAAACATAATCGAGTGGGATTTTGTTAGATTTGTCTATGCAAAAATTCCAAATATCATATTTCTATATCTTTTACTTATACGCAATTAGAGGGGTAAAGAAAATAAATTAAGATAACATTTTACATTTTTTTTCTTAACGATCTTCTTTAAAATAAATTTGTAATACTAACTATGTTTGTTTTAGTTGCAACAAAGCTTATTTTACACAAATATTAAGGAAAAGAAGAGAGAGAAAGAGTAAATTTGACCCCATTGCCCATGCTTTTTACGTGTGGAGTAGGTAAAGTAAGGAGAAAATGGTCAAATTATCCAAAAATTTTAATCAAGAAAATAAATATTGCATGTAAATAGAACACCTAAAAATGAAAAAAACAATCAATTAAAAAAAAGAAGAAGTACTTAATAAAAGTTTTCTCTTACTAAAAGAATTTATGTTACAGTTTAACCACTTGAGACAATTCCAAACCACTTACTAGTTTTTAAATACATGGGATTTATATGACTTGATTCTTAAGTCATAAGGACCACTGCAAAAGAAGGATCACGACTTACTGTATATAACTGGATAAATCATGTACACATTTCACATTTCATTCAACTAATACCTGTTTTTCCAAAAAAAATTTATAAGATTTGTCCAATTAATGTTTTTGATAAGATTTGTCCAATTAATTTTTTTGATAAGATTTTTCCAAGTTAATGTTGGACATAATTTTACTACAAGTCTATCACTTTCCAAGTTTTCAATCCACATTTGAGTACTTTTATAGGTCTTAATGTCGTAGGACAGTCATCTGCTATTTTTGAGATTAAAGCATGAACACTACCAAACATATTATATATTGTTATCATTTCATTATTAAGAGTCTCTATAATTATAATTTATTATTGTCAAACATTTGTATTGCTTGTCTGACCAATTGATCATGAATATTTAAGTTAATCAAAATCTATATTATGGCCATGCAATGTGTTGGTACCTTTTTGAGAGTCAAGCTGGAATCACCTTTACGTCGTATAAAGCAAGATATTGATTGTATAAGCCTTGTCAGCAATTTTGGTGCTTTTAATATTATTCATATTTATTTACACACATTATAATATTTTCATCACTAGCAATCTAGCATTAAGAATGGCGAGAAGAATCTCTTAAAACAAAGGCTAGGTGGAAAGACATATTGATGAAGAAATATAACTTTATCGGATTCTCTTAACATTTTTGTGAATTTTGTTACTAATTTAAGAGGCTCTTCCAGTTTTGTCCAAAGAGCTATTCCCAGTGTTTTGTTTTCTATCCACTTTTTGATTTTTGTTAAACATTTTGTAAATTAAAAAGGTTATCTCCCACTATAATGAACTCATATGCGACACTACAGTCTCAATTTTTGGGATTGGTAACGAAAACTTTAAAAAATATCCCTAAATAATGGAGACATATTTTTCATAAATAATTCATCGACAAAATATTTTCATGAATTTTAAAATTCAACCATAAAAAAATCCACAAACTTTATGTATTAAAAAGTTCACTAAAAAACGGAAGAGGGCAACATAAATTTTTTTGACATGGTTTGTGGGTCTTATTAGGAAAAAAATAGAAAAAAATTATTAATATTAATTGAAGAATTCAAAAGTCATAGGCTCATAGCTATGAGCAGACATGGTCGATTTTTGTTAAAATTCTGACCCGGATCTTACAATCTTACGATTCTACGATCAGGAAGGACCTCACCAATCCCGTTCCTACGTAGGATCTTAATTTTGTAGGATCTTTCGATGCCACCCAACCACAGTAAACACATGGCAGGATCTCTTAATACGATTCTATTATCTTACGACCCTACGATCCGATCCTATCGTTAAAAGAAATCACAAAGTAATTTCACATATATATTTTTCCTACTAGATTTTGTTGGATGTTACTTCAATCTTATAGTATTGAAAAACTATCAACGTTTGCTAATGAAATGAGTCATAGTTAATATGTGTAATATATTTAACATGAAGTTCTCACCATATTCTAGCATATTTGTCTCTAATATACCGAATTGTAGGATCTTACGATCCTATGATCCGATTCCACCAATTCGATCCTACCAATCCCTACGATCCAAAATAGGATCTCGATCCTCATAACTAGGCTGGCCGGTTACGGGCAGTCATAGGTTAAGTCGATTCAGATTGGCGTGAACCTGAACTGGACCGATTAGCTAACTGGCTCAGTTCAAATTCAATGTTGGGTTTTCTCAAACGTGGACTAGTTCATCCCCGATTCAAGGCTTGGAACACTGGTTCACTTATTTTTTGCATAAATGAAAATGCGTTTTGATTTTCAAATTTTAATTGCACATACACTAATATGTCCAATAAATAATTTTCGGTACGATCCATATAAACTAGTGTTTTTGAAAACTAGGTCAAGGATGAAGAACTTATATGCATTTTCTCGACCTAGTTTAATGGTATGGCACAGAGTTGAGTCTAGTTCACAGTTCAGTTCAGGTATGACTGTTGGCTCACGGTACAATTTAGGGCTAGGACCGAGTCGATTTCCTCACCCATCAATTTAGCCTAGAAAACCATTTTGTTTGTGCGATTCGAGGCCGGTTCAAGCCCAATCATATGTCTAGGTTTGGACCGATCTTCTTGCGAGTTGGTTCAGGCCTGGGTTACCCCCCCCCCCCCAACTGGCCACCTTTAGCTATGAGAATCGGGAAAATATAAGTTGAGAACTAAATGAAGTGAGAGAAATAGGTTGAAAAGTGAAAACGATGGAATTTACTTAGCATAAACTAAAGGCACGACCCCCAAATTTCTTTTCAGAGAATTTGTTTTTTCCATATTTTTTTAAAGGGCTTTGAGCTGCCTCTCAAGGTGTTTCCCCTTAATAGTCGGCCGCACGACACTCTCTTCCACTTTCTTTTTTTACACAAACCTCGCATGTAACACTCTTTATCCACACATTTCTTACACAAACACCACATACAACATTTCTCTCCCTTGCCCACCTCCCCCCCCCCTAAAGTTACAGTAATTAGGTAGAACCAAAAAGAATTGAGCTAGAACTTGTTCTGTTTAACTTATTTTTAGTTCTTAAAGAATAAATTCAGATAAGTTCATATAATTTCTAACATGCACTCGTAGAATAATTGCGTATTGCTGCGACTAATTTTGTGCGATTTAACCCATGCGCAACTATAAACCACGTCAAAAAAAAATTGAAAATCAATTTATTGTTGCGGTTCTGGGTGGAACCCCTGACAATAGATGTAAACGAGAATTTTTCAAAATTGTTTGACCGATTTAACCAAAACTATTGCCGCGGTTTCCACCCAAAACTGCAACAATAGATTAAAATATTATTTTTTAAATGAAATTTTATTCTATTGTTGTACTTTTGGATGGGAACCGCAGCAATAGATCTAATATCTCAAAAAACACGCGATTAGGTTCATTAGGGTTAGTTTTTCAGTTCTTATTTCTTAGTTGGGCCTTAGGGCGTTGTTTTTCCACATATCACACCTTCTTTCACTCTCATTCCTATGTTCTCTAAATCTCTTCTTAATCTCTCATTCATCTGTTCTCTCAAACACGCCATTGTTCTTCTCCTTCGTTCGCTTCTCTCATTTCAGATTCATCTCACTCATCCTCATCGTTCTTCCTCCTTCTACAAGTCTCTTTCTCTTCTCCTTCAATTTTGGAGCTTCCTTCTTCTAATCTCGAGCTTCCTCTCGTCATCTCACCACCTGTATTTCTCTCCTCTCGTCTTCAAGTCTCCCAACACATTTATCGGTCGGCACTGACCTTGTTCGACCAAACAAAGCCGCCAATCTCGAGCATTGTTCATGGCCATCTATCGGCCAAACGAAGCCGCCAATCTCCAACATTAGTAATGGTCGTCGCTCGACCAAAAGATCTCGAGATTCGGGCGATTCGAAGTCGTCATCTTGTTTCAAATTTTCTTTTCGTTCCTCTGTTTCATTTCTGCGTTGTTCAATCTTTTTTTTATTGCATCAAATTTTCGTTCTCTATTGTTTAATTAATTTTTTTTGTTTTTAGTTTTTATTTTGTAGTTGGGTTTATTATTTAGTTATCAAGATCTGTTGGTGATATTGTATTTTATTTGAATTTTTTATTTTTTATTTTTTTGAATCATAATATATACAGTTAGGGTTTCTAATTTTTGCTTTTATTATATATTTTTCTTTTGTATCCCTTTTCTTTTGTATCTGCTCGATATTTTTTGTATAAGAACATTTAAAAGTTCTTTGAAATTATTTTCAATTTGTGGTGTTTTTTTTTCTTCCACCATTTTTATCTTTCAAATAAGATGGCAAAATGCAAAAAGATTTTTTTTTTTTACCGTTAGTGGTACATGTTGCTGCGGTTTTTAAAAATCGTAGCGATAAGTCAACCCTATTAGTGCGCCTTGATTTGTGGCGACGTAGAATCTGCATCAATTGGCCACTTAAAACCGCAACAATATATAATTATTCTAGTAGTGAAGAACTGATAAGGTCTAACAATTACATATAAGTTTATTTCAACAAAAATAAGGTTTGATACACTCGTAAAATAAGATAAAATAAGTTTAGATAAGTTCAGAGAAATTCAGAGAAGGTCTAAAAAGGACTAATAAGTTCAAATAAGTAAAAATAAGTCGAAAAGTATAATACATTAAAATCTATCTACGTACTATTACTCCCCAGCTACTTCAATATCATCGTTATTATTGTCGCAACTAAATTCAACGAAAGTGAGAAAAATTGTAGAAATTAAGTCTCTTTTAATTAAAAAATAATTATTGGGTAGGAGATAGAAATTTTTTAGACACATGTTTCCACTATATACATATTGGACTTATGTGTTGGCATTCAAAAGGATAAAAAAGAAAAGAATGTATGTTATCAAACTTCAAAAATAATATATCAAAATAGGAAAGAATTTTTAGCATTTTACTAAAATGAAAGAGAGAATATCTTTACTTAATTCATCTGGAGGGTGAAATGATACTTAGATAGTTATCTTAGATATAAAAATCTACTTGTTCAAACGAATGTTAGACCTACATTTTAAATTCTAAAACATTCTAGGCCACTAATTCTTCATGTTTAATGTATATTTGATTGACCAAATATTCAAAGCAAAGGTCATAATTAAAGGTTTCCTTTGATTTGACTTCTCATTACTCAGATTAGATAAATTAAGCTTGTGAACACTGTTACATTGCAATTTAACAAGATTCTCATTATTATTTTTTCTCATTAATTACTATATAGAATAAACGTGTAGAGAATGTTGATAAGATAAAGTGGGTTGTGGGAAGAAATGCAAGAGACTATGAAATACTTCAATAATCACTTATTCACTTTCCAAGATTCCGATTAATAAAACACATTTTTATCAATAAACAAGACATGAACAGAAAATTGCAGCTTGGTCTTCAAACTCAAAGACCCAAGAAAGAGTGGCATGTGTATTTGACGAGAAAGATATTCGATGTTCCCCCTCAAAAAAAAAAAAGATATTCGATGTTTTATGGCAATTAATTTAATACATGGTTCTTACGATCAATTAATACTCTATGTTACAAAGTTATCAGAGAATAATTAAAGGAAATTATATTACTATATTACTCTCTCTATTTTTTATTTTTTTTTTATCTTTTTTCAATTGGAATTTTGGGGTTATTCATATTTGGATAGAATGTTCTCAATTTTTTTAATTTATAAGAAAAAATATAGTCACGTGGGATCTTGTTTAATTCGTCTCAATTAGTACATTTTATTAATATTCAATTGTTATAGTTTTACTAATATATAATGAAAGATATTTAAGTTCAAAGAAGTGCATTGGGAGACGTGCACAAGAAAGTGAGAATAATAACAAAAAAACAGAGGGAGTACATTATAGTTAGGGGTGTTCATGGGTGGTTAACCGTCCCGAAACAACATTTCGGTTCGGTAACCGTAAGTTTCAGTTCGCTCTTTTTGCGAAGTGTAACCGTTGAGACTGGTTAATGCTTAAGTTGTTAACCGTTTTTTCGGTACAGTTTTTGGTTAACCATTAACCGTTATTTTATTTATACTATTATGTTTTACTTGATGTACTATATATTTTCAATTTATTTGTGCATATATTTTAATATTATATATACTCTAATATAAAATGCATTATAATTTGGATAATAAATCCATTGAAAAATATAACTAACACTAATAATTCACTTCATTTCCTAATTATAGTGTTTATATTAGTACTAGAGTTTCCAAGTAATTACATACTTCTCTAATTGTTGTAACTTAGAAACAAATATTAGAATTAATGTAATTGTTTGAAAATGTTTCACAACAATCAAATAGAGAAAAATAATATTTCAGTATTTCGGTTAACCGTTCACTCAAAAATCATAACTGTAACCAAACTGTTTAACCGTTAATTTTTATCGGTTAGAGAGAGAAAAACTAAGTGTTTAGCCCTAAAAACGTAGAAAATAAGATAGTTTAATCGAGAATACTAAAAACCTATTTATACTTTTTACAAAACTGGCTAAAAAAGGCAAAATAACCCGTCCCGAGAAACCCCCTGGTCGAGCGACGGTGATTGAGAGTTACGACAGAAAAGCAAAATCGACCCGGTCGGGTGTGTAAGCGAATTTCTCCATTTAGTCGCCCGGTTGGCCGGACGAAGACAATATGCTAACAGCTCAAGTTTCGTGACTCGCCCGATCGGGCCAACCGCCCGGTTGATCGGGCGGGTGAGTTTTCCCGTCCATTTTCCATGCAATCTATCCGAATCACTCGTGCAATCTTCCGGATACTCCTAGGACATCGTGTGACCATTGGACTCCCATTTCACAACTTAAATAAAGGCATCAAATGCCTAATCTGCATCAAAACATGCAACACATGAAAAGAACTCCAAACACATCAAATCACAAAAGAAACGAGCTCAAAAGAGCTCAAATCGACTATCAGAATTAAGGGGATTGGAGTAAATAATCGATAAATAATAAACACATCAGGTCCTTGATGATTCTCCCGGGATTCTCCTGATTCAACTAACAAAGAAGTCACGTTTTGTAGTGACTTCTGACCCTGCTGCGAGGGTATCCGGAGTTCAATCACACTAGACTGAAACTCGAAAGACGTGGAGCTCTTGACGTTCCCCAAAGCAAGTTGGGGTGCCTCCCACAAGATGCGTTTTTTAGGTGTGATGACATCTGAAGCCATCACGGGAATTTGGAGCGAGTTAAATTGAAAAACATCGCCCCACTGGCGGATCCATAGATCTAAACTGACAATCCCTAATCCATAAGACCGACGCATAACAGAGTTGAAAAGAAAACCTCCTCTCATCTTAACCAATACCTGAACTCCTAAAGTGGCGAAAAACTCGTGCCTAACTCCAGGATTATTTGTTGTACCTACCAGGTTGCCTAGATCTTTCTTTGTCATAGGAAACCAAGAGCCTTGAACTACCCACCGATCACCACTAGAGAACATCCCAGCATTACCAGTCACAAAAGGCCAGGTCAATCGGTTCTGAAGATAACAAACATGAAAATAACAAAACCAAACAACACTAGGTTCTTAAAATCGAACCTGAAACTTGCAGACCCAACCAAACACGGGAAGGGGAGGACACAAACGATAAAACTAAACAACATAACAGGGGAGGGGGAGGGGAACCTACACACAAAACACGGGGAGGGGGAAAAGGGGAGCCCGACTATGCAACGGAACAGGGGGTGAGGGGAGGGAAGCCCGATAAACACAAAGGGGAAAAATCGAACCTGTCGGCGGCGAACCATGGCACAGGTACTATCCGCAAACGGTGGCAACGTGGTACCGACAGACGCGAAAACGAGGAAGGGGGGGGTGCGGAAACCTAATCTAAAACTGAAACAAGGAAGGGGGAAACACGAACCACGGTGGGACCGGCGTGAATCAGGGGAGGGAGCAACAAAAAGGGAGGCGCAGGGGAGGAGGAGCGAACGATGGTGGAGGAACGAACGTGAAAGAGGGGACACGAAGCAGGGGGGAGGGTAACTGACGCTGACCACTACCTAAACTAACAGCGGAGGGCTCGCCGGCGACCGGAGAGCGGCGCGACACTCAGACTGGCCTCCGGCGAGCCTGTGTGGCGCGGTGAAGTTCTTGAGTTTTTAGGTTAAGGTTTGAGAAAGTCTAGTATATGTTTGTTTCCGTTTTGAGTGTGTTTGGAGTTGTCCCTTTCGTAGTACAAAAATAGAGGATGCTCAGACGAAACCGTGTCACCGTGTATTAAACTCTATTAACAATAGGTAAAATAAACTAAGTGTTATCGAGCGGGGTAGTCATGCATGGGAATATGATTGGCTATAATATATGTCATTTGTAGGAGAATTTAGTCACTTTTTAGTTATTCCAACTACTGCAATCAAGAAATTTTTATGTCACTTCAAAATAAATGTAATTATTTGATTATTATATTATTCACATATCTCATTCCAACCATAATTTTTTGCTAATACATAAAGACTAATGTTAGTAATCTATTTGTTGGTCATTGATGTTTCTAGTTTGACTTGCACGTTTACCAATAGACCTCTTAAACTATTAATATATGTAATTATATATTTGTATAAATTATATAAAAATATTATTATTAAAATACTCATTGAAACGAATCAAATAAAACCCCACATGAATTTTTATTTCCTTATATATTAGCTTTAAAAGATTATATGTAATTCCAAATAGTGTCAAAATTCCAAACAGGAACATTAACGAGGAACGAAAGGATTGTGAATGTTTTTAGATTTATCTCAATGCATATGGTTTTAACATATCAACTTTTCATAGATAGATAACTAGTTCGTGTCCCGGACAATACGCGCCGAATTATTTACCAACGTGCATTTGAAGTTTCCAAAAAATAGAAATATTATCTTGTGTATAAATGATTTTTCCTCCAAAGAAAGACCAATTGAAGTATTGTAGTGTAGTTGGTTAGTGCTTTAGCATATCAAATAAGAGGTTAGGAGTTTGAGTCTTGAAACACATTTTTATTATTATTTTTTTTTAGCCAGAAAGAAAGAAACTAGGGAGGAACCCAATTAACAGGCCACCCTAAAGCATCCTTACGGATGATCTTGGAAAAAGCAATATTAGGAGATTCAAACCAATAACAGAGATTAGTAGTGGAATGGCCATAATGTGCCATCCAGTCGACAGCAAAATTAGATTCTCTAAAAACATGCTGAATATTATAATTATCAAATTTTCTCAAATCTTCAGCTGCATCATCAATGAGAGCATTAATAGACCATGGAATTTTCCAGATTCTTTTGATAGCTTGAATAACCGAGAGATTATCACCCTCAATTGTAATATTATTAGCCCCCAGATAGAGAGCTCCCCTTATACCTTCTCTTAGACCCCAGGCCTCGGCAACTAAAATAGAATTATTATCTGCTATGGCGTTAGCACCACTAAGCAAAAGATTCCCACAGAATCTCTAATAACAAAGCCATAAGCTGTACTTCCATTCAGTAACTTGGAACCATCAAAATTAAGTTTAACAAAATCAAGAGGAGGGGGGGCCAAATAATATTAGGCCTAGGCTTTTTAGCTGCTTTAACAACCTGCTGACTATAATCTAAATTGGAAAAATTAAACAAGGAACAATCTAGATTATGCATATAGGCTTTAATCATTCCCTAGTTTGGCTGGAGAAAAGCTTTCCTGACGAAAAGTGATACTATTTCTAGCATACCAAATGAACCACCACACAATAGCATAGAAATTGAGGTTCTTAAGAGTCAAACAAGACTTAAGATTGCACAAATACTCAATAAAAGAAAGATCACTATTATCAATAGGAAGGGGAGAAAAAACCCATTGACATTAACTATTTCTAAAACATCATGTACAAAAGGACAGTCAAGAAATAAGTGATGGTCATCTTCTGAGTGGTAGTTACAAAAAACACACTCTAAAGGAAGGAAAATATGACTCATTTCTAACCTCTTTTTAGTAAGGAGACCATTCTGACAAATTTTCCACAGAAAGAATTTAATCTTGGGGGAATGGACAAACCCCAAATCCAAGCAAAGCTAACCTGATTGGCGGATCTAAGCCATACCCTTGAAGCAGAGCAACACCGACTTAACCGAATATTCTCCATCTGCAGTAAGGCCCCAAAAAATCCATCTGCCATTTATTATAAGGGATAAAGATTTTAAAATATCTTCCACTACATTAAATGGAACATAGTTTAAGAGAAGTTCTTTATTCCATTGAGCAGCATCTGTAATAAAAAATTAACCATCAATCCTCTGACCCAATATAGGGGAGTACTTCTTTTTAATAGGGTAATTAAACACCCAATTGTCATTCCAAAAAGAGATAGACTCCCCATTCCCCACCATCCATCTAAGACCTTGCTTAAAAGGCGTACGAAGCGTCATTAGTTTACGCCATTGCCAAGATACATTAGCTTTAGTTTTATAAGTGAATAAGGTGTCTTGTTTTAAGTATTTCTGCTTAACGAGTTTGACCCATAAATTGTTAGGCATCCTAAGTATTTTCCAAAGAAGTTTAAACTGAAGAGCTAAGTTATTAACTTTAGCTTTTCTCAACCCCAATCCTCCAAATTTTTTTGGTGTACAAATCTTATCCCAACCTATCAAGTTAGGAGCTTTAGAGTTCTGATCTTTATTCCAAAGAAAATTCCTATAGTTTTTATCTAAAGAAGAGGATAGAAGGAGGGAGAATAAAACTTTGCATTTGGAAGCTAGCTTTAGAAGCCAGATTTGACTGGATTAAAATAGCTCTACCTGCTTGAGAAAGAGAATTGGCTCTCCACTTGGTAAGCTGAGAGGAGACTTTTTCTTGAATAGAACTAAAAGTTGCATTTGTAACCTTGCTACTAAACCCAAATAGTTACCTAGTGATAGAGAATCATCCATCTGGAGAATATTTTGAAAAACACTTAATAGTTCTGCTGGGGTATTTGTAGTACATTGAAAAGCAGACTTATGAAAATTGACAAGTTGGCCTGACATTGAGCAGTATTTGTTAAGAATAGATTTTATAGCATGACAACTTTCTACTTTAGCTTTTGCAAAAATTATTGTATCATCCGCAAAAGTTAAAAAAGGAATGTTAATTCTAGAATGACCAAGAGTGACCCCTATCAATCGAGAATCTATAGTACTAGCTTGAAACAATTGACGAGCTAAAATTTCTGCACATAGAATAAAAATATACTGGGAAAGAGGATCTCCTTGACGAATACCTCTAGAGGGGAAGAACATATCTCCAGGAATACCATTTACCAGAACGAAAAATGACACAGTTGTAATGCATTGATGGAGCCAATTAATCCATTTCTCACAAAAACCCAATTTTTTAAATGTTGCAAAGATAAAGCTCCATTCTAGTCTATCATAAGCTTTTTCCATATCTAATTTAATAGCTAACCACCCTTCTCTTCCTTTTTTATTCTTAAAAGAATGGAACACTTCATGAGCTAATAAAATATTATCTTGAATTTGTCTTTCAGGGACAAAAGCTTCTTGTAAAGGATGAATAATCCGACCCAACACGACTTTCAATCTATTAGCCATAATTTTTGAAATAATTTTATAAATAGTTGAGCAAAGACTTATAGGTCGAAAATGATTTGGGTTAGATGGAGCTTCTATTTTAGGAATAAGAGTTATAAAAGTATGATTAATTTCTTTTAAGATTTTTCCTGAGTGAAAAAAAAGCTTTAATAGCCCTATACACTGAGTTTCCCACAAGAGTCCAATACTTTTGATAGAAGAAAGGAGTAAAACCATCTGGACCCGGAGATTTATTCGGTGCTAGATCAAATAGAGCATATTTGACTTCGTCTATCGATATATCAGCGCATAGGTCTATGTTATCATTTTCAGAAATTATACACTCTAATAAAGATAGATCGGAGTCATAATCAAAATAACAATCCATATTCTTAGAAAATCTCTTCTTAAACGAATTAGTAAAACATTCTTCTACTAATTTTGGTTGAGTAACTAAACGGTCTGACGGATCTTTAATAGAAGTAATTAAATTATTACGATTTCGTCTAATCGAGGCACATGCATGATAATACTTTGTGTTTGCATCCCCAAATTTTAAATTATTAGACTTAGCCTTGATTTTCCAATAGGAGTCTTGAAAATCTAACAATTTTGTTTTGCTTAGCTAAAAGCAAGTTTTGTTGTCTAATTAGATGAGGGCAATCATTTTGTTCATGTAGTTGATTTTGAATTCTACCCAACTTTCCTTCAACACTACTTAGTTCATTAGTTGTCTAGATATATTGCCAAATCTGGTAGTGACCCAAGTTTTAGCTTTCTCCTTTAAAAGTTTGCACTTTTTTGTTAAGCAATACATATTCGAACCTTGAAACCTTTGACACCAAGTTTTCTTGATTAAAACATCAAAATCCTTTCGAGTTGTCCATACTTTATCAAATTTAAAAGGAGGAGCTTTTAGATTACTATGGTTTTGATTTCCAAGGATATAGGACAGTGATCTGAAGAAGAAAAAAGATGATGAATAATTTTTGCATTTGGGAAAGCATTTAACCAACTTATACTCGCAACCCCCTTATCTAACCTTTCCAAAATATTATTTGGACCACTTCTTGATTTTCGCCAAGTATACGGGTTCCCTTCAAAAGGGAGTTCTATGCAGTCGATAGCAGAGTAAAAATAATTCATAATAGCTAATCTGGAAAATCTAAATTCAGCCCACCTAGTTTATCGTCTAAATGAGAACTTAACTCATTGAATCCCCTACTATAATGAAAGGGATTTCGAGCCTTCTAATAAAGTCAATTAGTTCATCCCAAAATTCATACTTCAAATTATAATTGGGAGGAGCATAGATGAAAATAGCAATAAAGCTAAAATTAATGGCTAATAGCTCAATTTTACAAGCCCAAAAACGAGAAGATTTTCTAATGGATGATAGAACAAACGGATTACAATTATCATTCTTCCACATGATCCACATACCCCCTGCTAATCCCATTGACGGAAGGAAGTCAAAATGAGTGAAGCCACAGTACCTAACACATCCCTCAGAAGGAGGAGTTGCACTTTAGTCTCACATAGCATCATGATTTTAACTTTCTTGGATTTACAAAAAACTTTTACTTCTTCCATAGCTAAATGCCTCCTCGAACCTCTTATATTCCAACTACTTATAATCATAAAATATACTTTTGGAAGGCAAGACTTACCCAAGTCTTGCCCCTCGACAAACCTGATAACAATTATTTTCTCCGCACAAACACTACATGAGCAAAAATTCAGATTAGCAAGATCTCTGACATTGAAAACCATCGACAATGCAGTGACCGGAACTGGATGAGCACCATTAAAAAAAGATTTGATTTTGCTAATTTATGTACGAGACAACAACTTTAAAGACCCAAAGATGGAAAGAAGCCAACTGATTCAATCTCGCATTTGCAATAGAGATTGACATTAAAAAGGAGGCTATCTTTGCAAGCATTATTGAAAATTGAAATATTAGACCATACGAGAAGATGCTAAAGACGAAATTAGGCCAACAATTCTTATCAATTAGAATTCTAATCCCCAAATAGGAATGACAGAGCCTAAAATAAAGATTTCGTATAGCAAACTTGCCCAACTTCATAAACATCCATAAAAACTTTTGAGAGAGAGAGCAATAATAATAATTAGACAACTGAAATACATATACACTTTAATAACAAGAAGCACTTCTCAATGACATTTTTCTTGACAGAGATTTGGCATAAGCAATAACCACAACCTTCTAAGGGCAAAGGAAAAGAAGAACAATCTTCTCCATCCCAATAGCCCAAATAGGTACTACCACCCTTAAAAGAGCGTGTTCTGGATATAAATTGACAAATAAAATTACAACCAATGCTGCACCAACCCTTCAGATTACGGATAATCAACATATTGAGAAATTCTATAATAACAACCAATAGGCAGAACAGGGATATGGCCTTGAAATTAACAAATTTACTGAAGATGGAAATCTGCCACATAATATTTTGAGCCAGCGGGTGATTATCTATATCAAACAAGCTAAGATTAAGCAACCCCAGTTCTGTCAGAGTCATAACTAGATGAAAGACTATACTATATATTTTTTTAAACAAACGAAAGTTTTTACACAAGCTTCTAATTTTGAGATCTCTGACATAAACAAACATCCTTAAGATCTTAAATGATAGCATTACATATTGAATGGCAAACAATCTATATATATTCATCGAAACATAAATAATAGCTTGCAAAAAGACATTGCATTTTTCTTTCCTAGCTTTCTGATGAACAAAATAGTCAAGGCCCTCTTTTGGCACACGATGACAAAAACAATTTTCTCCATTCCAATAGCTTCTAGGGCCTGGAATGGAGTGAAAAATTCCAATCCAATAGCTTCGGTAGCCTAAATCGGAGTTTTTAGAAAATAACAAGTTCTTGCAATGCAAACATAATGAATTTCTGCATATTTTTCCTAACAATTGATAAGTCTTGAACAAGCTTCTAATGTTATCGAATAACATAGTTATAGCATCAAACAAATAATTACTTATACTAGAGAGCAATAGGACTAAATAGAGCCATACCATAGCAGCTAATTCAAGCTTCCATTGTAAGATAACAATGGAGACAAGTAACTGCAACTTCCCACTCACTTTGACCCCAAATTAAAAAAGGGAAGTTTGGGTGCTGAAAGAACAAGGAAGTCACAATACAGTGACTTCCTACTCACCAAAACCCCGAAATCTTTTGAGAAAAAAACACCATCACCCACTCGAGCACCATTGATGAGCAGCAACAAAGCAGAAAAGGACCAAAACCAGACAACCACCGTAGCGAAACCCCCGAAACCCTTAAAACCCTAGCTAAGAAACCCACTTTAAACTTGAAGGGAAGAAAAAAAAAATTCTTTAATACCATCAACAACATGGAGCGAAATCTGAACTGAAGAAGAAGATGAATTTATTTGGCGAATTTCAGAGAGAGAACAATTCTTTCTCTTAGAACTCAAAATTTTCTTTTGAGAGTTTATAACCCCAAATTGAGGAAATCTTCTGGTATGAATTATGGAAATTTTGGATAAATGGATGCCATTGCATCCTACAAATATTGGTATTGTGGAGATGATGATGATTAAACTTAGAAAAGATTTTGCAAATTGGGTGACTAGGAACTTCTTGAAATCGATTTGGGGAAATTGCAAGGGGCTAGGTTTTCTATTTTTTCTGATTTTCAAAGACTTTAGTCTAGAGCCTCTCTCTCTAACTTTCTCTCTCATCCTTTGTTTTTTACACATTTTTATTATTGAATTTCTCATTTGCTTGTATAAAAAGGGGAGAGTACACGTGGCAACATGACATTTATTTGTCATGGATTTTAAATATTAAAAGTTTTTGCATATTGATAAATGTGTTGGTCATACTATTGCATTATTGCGTTTGTTTTAGAGCAAAGGGAGTCAGACTATAGCAACTTGAGTCATTTACTCCTTTTATGTTTGAGAATGACTGGATTGATATGATGATATCCAAACAGCTAAACTTAAGTAAAGTATATAAATCTTTGGCACATTTTTTTGTACACAGGCATAGTTCTATAATTTTTCGTTGAAGTGGGGCCCACAAGACTCCTATTTCCAATTTAGGCTCTCTTTAATTGGACGTAATCATGTTTTGACAATGTTGACAATTACATCCCACAAGCCATAGGCCACAGGCATGAACATGAGTATATGATCTAAGCAGCTCTATTATAAAGTTACGATGTCATTGCTCGGTTTATATAAAAATGTAGTGCTGATCAACCCAGCAAGGCAATCATGTTTTTTAGCTAAACAAATTCAAGAAAGGCATAGACAATGAGCAAGTGTATCAGGTAAAGCTTTGTCACCTCCAATCTTTGTTATCAAACATTGCTTAATTGCTAATCATACGTACTCACACTTGAATATGATATCTACTAACCCATGATCCTAGAAGCATCAAATTAACTGTAAAGCACATAGCTTGCTTTGTCTTCTCATTAGTTATTTAAAGTTTTTTTTAATGAGGATTGATCTGTGGCCTAGATCATATCTCTTGATTCGTGATGCTGAAAGTACATGCATCTGCCACTCAGCACTAACAAGATTTTTAGCAGTACAGAACTTTTGTGTGCTGCATTATTTCAATAAATGATTCTGAGTATATACTTTTGGGCCCTCATTATTTATTTTCTCATGTTCATGAAAAATAACCAATGGGTTTTGTACATAATTGGCAATGGCACCCTACTAATTTAATACTGAACTACCGTTCAAAAAATAAAAATAAATACTGAACTCAATAATTAAAGAAAATGTTCTTTTCTTTAAACCTGATTCAGTGCTTACACTTGCTTATCAACGTATTTATTGCACATAACTGACCAGTGATTTTTCTTTAAACCTGATTCAGTGCTTACACTTGCTTATCAACGTATTTACTGCACATAACTGACCAGTGATATTTATAGAAGATGTAAATAGAAACAAGATCTCACATGATGGTACTTTGATGTCTATGAAATATCCAAATTCTCAAGTTATGGCCCGAAAAGAATATAACCATTTTAAAATGATAAGAGTTACTTATGTGAGTCTCATTTCTATCGAGATACTTTGTACATCCTTAACTAATTTTTTTTAATAGGTAAGATGAAAGACCCTACTGAACCAAAACCTCGTAGATATAAATTTTTTAATTAGTGGAAAATAGTTTTCAAGTGGAAAACATTTTCCTTTTCAAAAGAATGTAACACACATTTTCCATCCTATTCCTCACACCTTCCATCCATACTCCTCCCACTGCATGGTTGCATAGAGTCAGATACGGATACGAGTTCGGATTCAGATACGGAGACGAAAAACGATTTTTTTTTGAAATTTTAGGAATGGTTACACGTACCCATAGAGGATACGTATTGTATCGTATCGAGTATGGGTACGAGATCTAAAAAAAAGTACCCGTGCTCCATAGTCCTGCAGTCCCATCCATCCTCCTCCATTACATTATTCCTTTTCTCCCCAACTTTTCAAGCAAGGAAATAAACAAAGGAAAACTAAGCTATAATTGTGTTTTTCCTTAAAAAATATCTTTTCAAGAATCATAATTTTCCGTTGAAAATGTATAGCCTAACCAACCATACCAGACGTATGTAATTTATAAGTACTTCCGATCAAAATGAGGTCCACAATAAAAAAGCGGCCTTCATCATTGACTTCTCCACAGAAAAGTTCAATGCCATCCTCATCCTTTTGTTCAAGAAAAATAAAACTACAAAGAGACAGAAAACAAGTGCATCAGTAATAAGTTGATTATTACGTATCTTATCTTCCAGTATTTACCAGTATCTATTTTCCTATATACCACAAACTTTTAGATCATGATACAACAGAAAACTGTTAGATGTGATAGCTTTGAGTTGTGCAACAAAGTAACACCATCGTAAATCTAGCTTTCACCAATACGGAATCTCAATTGCCCAACAACCAGCAAGAAACTCAAATAGAACAAATTATCTTAAACACAGAGTTCAAACATATAACTCTAGCTTCAGGATTTACGTCAACATAAGTGCATGGTAAAATATCCTCGAGAAAAAGCTGAGCATGAAAAACCAGTATCTGCTAGCACATATAACTCGTGCAATATATTTCTTCTTTTCTTCTCGATATGCAAATTTGGAATCATGCAAACCAGAAATCTGTTAGATATGTAAGGTGACCTTAGAATCCTTTAAACAAGCAAAGAGTGTTCACCAGCATCCTCAATAGTCTTGAGACTCGTAACCCTCCCATTTGACCACCTATGCCAGGGAGAGTGACATCAAAATATCAACGCAAAGTTCAGAGCCTAACGAAACCACCCTTCACTTTCCTTCGAGCTGAAAATTTCAATTGATGCATGATCAGACAAGTTCTAGGGATTTCATAATCCAGTGGCATCTCTGAAATTTTTTCTGCAACAGCTTTTACAATCGAGGCTAAACACTGTAATATACTTGTAAAACCAGTATATTTTCTGTGACAATCAAGCTGGATTTCATGAGTTCATTGGAGAAGGTTATACTTGGTCCAGTCATTGAAGATCAGCTTGGTTACCATTGCAACAGTAACCAAAGAAAGGGGTGATAGGGGGTACATACGTTTATTTCAACTTTTTGGGCAGGCGAGAAAAAGTTGGGTAGAGATCATGGACCAATATCGGTCTCGCATGTGACGGCATGCGGGAAGTGTGGACATAGAATTTACTAAAAGTGGAACAAGGTAAAGTAAAAACTTCATAAAACGAAAAGTTGAGATCTTCCAGTAACAGAGGGTGTAACAGTCATTGGAACTGGCAAATGATTGTTGAGCTGGACTTTGTCAGGATACCAGCAGGGATCCTCCACCCCACTTTGGTGGCTCATCTTGTGTCTCAAGTAGTTCTCATCTTGACACCTCACACACTCTTATTAATTATTCTCCCCGATTTTTGTTAGTTTATCCACCTTCCTTTCTGGGTTGTTTTATTGCTTTACCCACATCTTTTTTTTTTAATGTTTTTGAAATGGTCCGACCAATTTATATTATTATCTTTACTAAAAAGTTTTTCTCACTCTACTTCTCTTGACCCACAACATTAACTTCTGCCATAAATTAATACTTTCTCTTCCCTTCTATGACCCACATACCTATTTCTCCTAAAATCCTATACCCCAAAAAGCGGGTAAACTAATAAAAACCGAAGGGGGTAGGTATAGCAAGTAGTTAATTTTAGATTGATGTAGTGTCAAAATTAGAAGGAAGTGGGATACAAGATGAGACACTAAATGGATCTCCTTCAGTACAAACTGTATTATAGTCCTTCGACTTCTACCAAAAAATCAAATATGCTATGATAGAGTATAATCAAGAAGTGTCCAGAGGCCTGAGGTAATCAAATATGTGCATGTACAGTGGACACTGGACAGTAGTGGTGGCTAGATATGGAAAAGAATGCAAGCACAAAATGCAGTATTGTGTCTGGATTAGTAAACACATACTCCCTCTGTTTTGTTTTAATTGTTATACTTCTTTTTGCAGGAGAACCAAGAGAATAGTGCAAAAAACAAGGAGGAAATACAAAAAGAGAATGTTTGGTTTTGGGAAATGTAAAAGAAGCAATATAATAATATAGGAGAGAGAAAAGTTGTTGATAATGAAGTGGGAGGTCGGGTATAGGAGGTAGAATAAAAGAAAAAGTCGATGTTGATAGTTACCTTATAAGGAAAGAGGAGCAGTGTAACAATTAAAATAACGGAATAAAGAGCAAAGTATAACAATTAAAAAAACGGACTAAAGAGGAAAGTGTAACAATTAAAAGAAAACGAGTATTATGCAAGAGAGAAAAAGTAAACACATATTACAACCACGGGAGAAAAAAGTAATACAAGCCTTCTCTCAGAAATGACGAGGCTCAATATGCAAGGGGGGTAAGGCAATTCCATTAACATGTAGCAATGAACTTAACATGCAAAATCCTGCTGCATTCTTTATCTGATATAACATATACGCACTATTAAATACTTGACAATATGTGCCTGATGTACCTAAACTTATGGTAAGTGTATCTAAAAGATTTACATGCTGTATCTATAAGATTAAGTTGGCATACCTATAACTGAAATTCTATGCATTAAACATCTAAATGCATGACTTTAAAGTTTTATGTAGTGAAAATGTGTACCTGACTTCATTGACGGGTTGGGAGTTGTTTCTTGTGGTTCTTCAAGCTGGAACTGCATTATTACTATTGACAATTACTTGACAGCATAAGCTTTCCTTTCTTTCAAAGAGAGAAGTTTGTCGAGAAGCACAACAGGAACTAATAAAGAAAGGGAATCACAAGAGATATGTTTCCTCAAAAAAATTAATCATATCAAAATAAATTTAATAATGTAAAACATTAAAACTAAAGAAATGATAACTAAGAGATATAATTGCTGAACAGAATGCCAACAAGAAAACTGACATCTTACAATCAACCAAAAATACAAGCTCTTATGAAATCTTGAAGTATAGCCTTGTATTATGATTTGAATATTTATGGAAATCCTGTCAAATAAGATGAAATTACAACTTACAAGCAGTTATTAAATTTAGAAAATATTGTGTGGAGCAATAAAATCAGATTTGGTAAGTCCCTTATAATCCAAAGCTCAAAACTATCTCATTAATGTTTCTTGTAAGTAAATTCCAACATTAACCCAAAAAGTGACAACCTTTTTTTGTTCATTTTTAGTGAAGGGAAGGAAGAGAAGAGAAAGAAAGGGAAGAAAAAAAAGGAAAAGAAGGGAAGAGAAAAGAAAAAAAAAACCTTAACTTTCCATGTTTGGTATAACTTTTCTCTTTCCTTCCAAATTTCCCCACTTTTAATAAAGTAAAAATGAATTAAAATAAAAATTTCTTCTTTCAATTCCTTCCATTTCCTTTCACTTAAAAAGATTTTAATGAGCCAAACATGGGAAAGTAACAAAATTCCTTCCACTTCCTTTCTTTTCCTTCCAAATCATTTCTACCAAATACGTTGTTAAAGAATAACATCAACAATGTTAGGGAGGTAGTATGTTAATTCAAAAGCAAGAAAATTTACACTTTGTTTGGTATTTTTTTTTAGTATAGGAAAGGAAAAGAAAGGAAGAGAAAGGAAAAGAAAGATAAAGAAGAGAAAAGAAAGTAGTTGTAGTTTTCAATGTTTGGTATAATTGGTGGATTTAAGCGGAATCACATATTTGATTGTCATTAGTAAAGGAAAGGAAATGATGGAAATAAAGAAAACATAGGTAAAAAGCTTGTTAGTTTTCTTTTCTTTCCCGTCAAATTCCTCCGATTTTGGAAGGAAAGAAAAGTAAGGATTTAAGAGTATTTTTTTCCTTCCACTTCCTCTCCTTTCCAATCAAACCCCTATTATTTTCTTTTACCAAACATGAGAAAGTTTGTTTTTACTTTTCCTTTCTTTTCTTTTCCATCCAAATCATTCCTACCAAACAAAGCCTTAGGGAAAACCTAACAATTGACAAGGTGTTGGAAGCAATGAATAACATTGTAGAAAACTTTAAATTATGTAACTCTTGAGATTTCAAATTACATAACTCTACCGCAATTGCCCATCCCTAAAACAAAGGCGGGTATAAAATCTTCAAAGACATCCCCATGCACCCTCAACTAGAAGAAAAACAGTTAAAGGCCTCAGCAGCATTGGACAAGAAGTTATTATTAATACATAAAGAAATTATTGTTTGCGTCATTAAAGACAGGAGCAAATCTTCCCGTTAATTTTTGTCATGTATGTATATAAGCACCAAGTTCCTCACAGATCTAGCTGCCACACACCAAGTGGCGTAACAGCCAAATAGAGGAATACATTGTGCTACACGATCAACAGTTCTACATTTAATGACATCCTAATTAATGCCGAAAATCTCAAAATTTTGATCACCACGCAGGAAGGAAAAGAATGAAACATATGAAAAATTACCACAAGAAAAGGAACAAATGCGTTTTCAGCCATTTCAAGTTGCATCAAATTCCATGATCTGCTAACAGTTTACTATGATTTGGCATGTTCTTTTTCAGACCCAACTGCCTCTTGCTCCAACTCTTTCACTGCACTAATTAGACCTCGGGTAATACCAGGAAGATACAAGCCTTTCTCTTTCATTTCTTCCAGCAGCTTCTCTGCTGTTTTCCAATCCAAAGACTCTAAACAAAGTGATTGGATTAGCTTATTGTACTCATCTACATTAGGTACAACTCCATAATCCTTCATCTCGCTCAGCAACTTCAAAGCCTTGTCAAATTCTCCAAGTTTGCAATACCCTCGAATAAGCGTGTGGAAAGTAGTAGGGCAGAGCTTAGGATGATTCTTTCTGGCCATTGACAAGACTTTACGAGCTTCTTCCATCATACCACCCTTCACATAACCACTAATTATGACACTATAAGTGTAGACATCAGGCTTAAGTCCCCTACTCTCCATAAGCTTCATCATCTCCTTGGCATCGTCCAAATCTCCAGCTTTAGAGAGAGAATTGATGATGATATTAAAAGCTGCATTCCCAGGAGGTGGGCCTTTCACTGTCATCTCAGTGAACAACTTCTTTGCACCTGCAATATCCTTTTTCCTACACAAACCACGAATGACCCATGAGAACGGGTTGATAGCATGTTTACGAACATCACCGGAAAAATCAACCAGCATCTCCTGCGCTAAGCTCACAGTATCGTCCACCTTTGACAGACAACTAATTAAAAAATTAACAGCTTTCTGAGGAGGATGTCTGTTTTGCTCCTTTGCAGCAAGATAGATAACATGAGCCTCTCTAGACCTATGGCCTTTGCAGTACAAAGAGATGAGTTCACCAACCTTCTCACTCTCCGGAAGCATCCTAGCATCGAGCATTTTCTGGCAAACTGATGTAGACCAGTCATAGAAAGACCGCCTACAAAGCGCTTGCATAGTAAGATAATATGATTCCACATTTGGGATGCACTCAAGTTCCTCAAACTTCCCAAACACCTCAAATGCAGCCTTCCCCTTGCCCAATTTCGAGAATGCCGCTATCAACTGATTGAGTATTTCGGCATTAACAACACAACTCTCCTTCTCACCAATTTCCTTTGCCAAATCCCACAAAGCATAAACATCAATCCTTTTAAGTCCAGGATCATTGCAGATAGCACGGGCAAGCTCACTTAAAACCACAGTCGTCACTTTAAAATCATTTCGACTCGAAATCCATTTGAAAAACCTAATCAAATTATCCCCAGGAACAAGTGGGGTTTGGAGCACTCTCACAACAAACTCCTCATTCAATGTCAAAAGCATACCATCAAGACTCGATTCGAAAGACCCGTCTAAATCATTCTGAAGCAAAGACTCCACATTTTTCAATTTCTCAAAATCAATCTCAGAAACTCCTTCACTACTAACCCTTTCCCCCGTTTCTAATTCCTGATCATTTGAGCTAAAACCAACTATCTGGGAATCATTATTTTCATCATTCCCATCAAATTCAGGAGTCAATCTAAATTCTTTGGAAGAAATAACATCATGGGTGTCAACAAAACCCGCACCATTTTCCAATTCTACCTCCTCAGAAGAAGTAGAATCATGATTCTCAGTTTCAAATTCACTTATAGAAGAAGAATGGGATGAAAAGCTGTGAATTTGGTGAGGGGATTTTCCGAGATGTTGCCTGGATGGAAAATGTGAATAATAAGATGATGAAATTAGGAAATTGTGGATTACCTGAGATGGTGGGTTTTGAAAAGAAGATAATTTTCGTGCAAAAGTTGCGGTGAAGGAAGTTCTTGATGCTATGGATCTCCACATCTCTGTTGTTTGATGGTTCTTACTTTCGTTGTGCGTGGGCTTAGCAAACTGCAAGCATGTCGATTGTCAAGAGACTAGGGTTTTTCGGGAGCCCTTGGTAGAGTGGTGACGACGGACGAGGGGTTATGTAAAATGGTCAATTTGACAAATTGGTTAATGTTATGAAGTCAAAAATAAATGCAATGTATTTAAATATTTAATGAATGGTAAGTTTTTCCTAAACTTAAATGCTAGAATAATATACTTCCTCCGTTTCTAAATAAGTGCAACATTTGCATAGTGTTTACTATTCACAGTTTGAACTTTAATTAGCTTTGGTGATTTACATTCTAGGAAAAACATAGTCATGTGGGATCTTGTTAGATTCGTCTGAATGTGAATTTTTTTGATATCAACTTTTTATAATTTTTACTTATTGATAATTGAAGATATTAATGGTTAAAATAATACATTGACAAACGTAAAAACAAGAAATGTTGCACTTATTTAGAAACAGAGGAAGTATATGTTAACTTGAAGTATATTATTTGTAGTATACATATGACATTTGCCATAAGTGGTAATACACAACGACATGAAGAAAGAATCACTTCTATGTTATTTCTCACTCTATAATCTTTCGATTCCCTTTGCTTCACAACACGTTATCAACACGAGTTTGCTATCGAAAAAAAATTAAAGAGCGAAACAATGTGGCATTCACTACCAACCCAACGAGGAGATCTGTAATACAGCCCCGACCCAGTAACCTAAACGACGATACAAATACTCATACCAGAGAAAACCCACAAACCTTTATTCTCAATACCAACAATAACCCTCCTATACCACCAACTGAAAATCAACCCCCACCAAGTAATAAAAGAGATAGAGATGAACGGGAAGAAACTAGTAGACGTCACCATGTCGCTAACCCACAAAATAAATAATTTGATAATAACGTCACTTTCATGGAGGGCAAACACATTTTATTTACGTTATTTTCTTTGCTCTTGAACCGCCTATATGGACAGGTTAATTTTTTTTTTTTGAAATTGCCGCCTATATGGACGGCCTAGTAAAGTGATAAAGTTATTATCTCTTATATGTGCAATAATATTATATGTATGCAGGGAACAAACATTCAGAACACTATTATATATTATTGTCTCTAATCTTTTTTTTTTTTTTTTTTTTTTGCATTTGTAGTTACATATATTAGATTATCATTTTACCAACATATTCTAATATATATTTGCCAATCTTAAAATTTTATTGCATTGTATATCTTTAAATGTAGATAAACTGCACAGTTAGGGATAACCCTCTATAAAAGCAGATTACCCATTCCCATTTTCACCACACATCCCTTATCTTCTTCCAATTTTTTAAACTCACAATTATTTTTTCTCTTCTTCCTCAACTTTTCGACCACCATGTTCCACGCCGAACACAACCGTCCTCCACCCTCATCTTCTTCTTTTGAGGAGAATTTTAGGAAAATAAGACTCTACTTATTTCTTATAGCCGGTTTCTTTTTCCTCCTCATGACATTAATTATATGTCTCCTAATACTCCCTCCGTTTCCTAAAGATCTTCCCTCTTTCCGTTTAAGGGTGTTTCCAAAAGATCTTCCCTCTTTTGCTTTATTCCTTATTTGGCAAAACAAATTTCCCTATCTACCCTCTCATGTCACTATCATATGGTCCATCATTACATTATTAATTCAATTTTACTCCCTTTCTCTCTCCTACTTTAACCTCTTTTATTTGTTTATTTATCTTAACCCCTTTCTCTCTCCTACTTTACTCACACCATGCCACACACAACTTGATTTTCCTTGGTATCTATAGGAACAGTAAGTGGGAAGATCTTTAGGAAACGGAGGGAGTACATAAGTAGGAGACAAAAAAAATTTTATCTCCCCGAAATAATGATGAAAAATGCACATGAATATCATTTTTATATGTCTTTAAGTGCGTTTTAGGAAGTTTTTTTCTTCACTTGTTGTTTTTTTTTCTATTTTTGGTATTTTTTTCTTGCTTCATTAATATTGTACGTTAATTTAGTATTTTTTTTATATTCTTATTGTTTGTGTATAATTATTTCTATTATATAAGGGAAGAGGGGAGTTATGTTGTCCCCTAATGAAGAGACTATTTTACCCCATTCCCTTTTTAAATTACAAATTCACTTACAAATGAAAGGGGGCTTCAAACAAAAATACTGAAAATAAAATTATAACAATCACTCACAAGTCAACTAAAATCATTAAATTGCATAATTTACATTATACAAATCGCTCAAATGAGGAAACTTTACAAAACTAAAAAATTTACTTACAAACTACAACCAATACACTCGTCAATACATACTCACGAAAATATTCACAAAATTTTGACTTGAAATCAAAGTGTCCATTGTCTTCACAATCTATGAAGTAGTGTACTTAATTCAAAAATAAACTAAAAAATTATAATATTAGAAATCATAAATAAATACAATAAAATTTCTATATTGTTCATAGAATTTAACTTTGAAATGTAAAAAAAAAAATGGTGAAAGACTTAAGTGATAGAGACTAAACCAATCAAATTTTGCAACTAAAAACAATACTTCATATGTCTAATGCTCAAATTTGGCTCTTACTTATGTCGAACAAAACCAAATTTCTGTCTCGAAAAAAATCAAACCACGCATCGCGTGCAAAAAAGGCTAGTAATGATATAAAACAAGGGGAGATAATATATGTGATTTATCATCATTTACTAATTTCAAATATTTACATGTTTGTAGTCAAAGAATTGGAAATCTAGTGAAAATACAGTTTAACATACTAGAGCTCACAACAAGAATGTCATCCTTTTCCGTCCTCCAAAATCGGACGCTAAAAACACGGGATCGGACGCTAAAGAGATTAGCGTCCGATGACGGACGCTAAAAGGCTGATGCAAAACCCCTGGTCGCTAATTGTCCAATTAGCGTCCGCCAAACGGACGCTAAAAATTTAGCATCCGAAATTTCATCATTAGCGACCGCCTTGAAGGTTGGACGCTAATTAGCGTCCGACGCTAATAATCAGCGACCGCTTATAAGCGGACGCTAATTAGAGTCCGACAATCGGATGCTAATTAGCGTCCGCTTATAAGCGGTCGCTGATTATTAGTGTCGGACGCTAATTAGCGTCCAACCTTCCAAGCGGATGCTAATGATGAAATTTCGGATGCTAAATGTTGAAACCAAATGCTCAAATAGACCCATCATTATCAGCTTTCACTTGCCCAAAGTTTTACTTTATTATTTTTAGGAAAATTTGTCAAAAACCACCTTTTATAATCACTTTTTTGTGAGAAACCACCTTTTAAAAAAATTTGGTTAATTAGCCACCTTTTTTGTTCTTTTTTTTTGTTGGAAGCCACCACTTGCCGGAATCCGGCGTTGACCTTGATTTTCTGGCGTTGACCATCATATTTTCGCCATTTTTCCCCCCTTTATCTTTCTCCCCCCTCCCCACTCGCATCCCCGGCAACCCCCCCTCCCCCCTCGCATCCTCGGCAACCCCCCTCCTCCCTCGCAACTTGCCGGCAAACACCCCCCCACGACCATCCCCACCCTCCCAGCCCTAAGCCCATCACCTCCCTCGCATCCCCCGACATCTTAGGTGGAAGAAATGGCGAAAAATCTGGAAAAAAATGGCGAAAATTTGATGGTCAACGCCGGAAAATCAAGGTCAACGCCGGATTCCGGCAAGTGGTGGCTTCCAACAAAAAAAAGAACAAAAAAGGTGGCTAATTAACCAAATTTTTTTAAAAGGTGGTTTCTCACAAAAAAGTGATTATAAAAGGTGGTTTCTGACAAATTTTCCTTATTTTTATTTAATTCATGTTATTAACTTTCAATTATTATTTCAAAATGAACAATGTCAGAATAACAAAAATTCAGAATTAAACAAATGAGAATTTTATTTAAATTAAATATATATAATTACAATCTAATACCAAAATTTAGTACTATAATAGTATAATTACATTGTAACTAAAATCTAATACAACAACTTTAATCTAATACTAGTCCGAGCCACTAGCAATGCCGAGGTACTACACCACCAGGCCAACCACCTATTCTCATCTTTGTCTTGGCTGACATTTTCAGCTGTGGTACACTCCCTTTTATTTTGTTCCTTCTCTTTCAATTGAACGACAGGTGCTCACATTTCTGCATTGTAATGAACATTTCTGCATCACATAACAATAACATGTCAATTAGAGAAAGCAGCCAACTGATCACATTGCCATGACAAGAACGATTTAATAGTGGATCATGAACAAAGATTGGATCAAAAGAAGTCTCATTATCTTTCTAATTCTGTAATTAATCCTATGATCACATACTACGTATATCAATTGAATAGTTGAACAGTGTGCTCAATAACCAGCCAAGCAAACCTCAGCCCACTAGAAAGATGGTTCAGGTTCAGACTTGAGACCTTAAATGCAATAAATCTCATGATCAAATCCTTAGAATCCTTGTATATATATTAAGTGGTTGCTATTCAGCAATAACCATTACAATGCTTTAATCTACATCGTTGATCTACGTTAGTGATTTTAAGGTTTTTGACCTCATAAATACTCATAAAAATGCAAGTAAACTATCCATAAATGTATTCTTGGGGGTAAAAAGTCATAGCTAATTACTGACTACCCACAATTTTTTATACTATTTTAGATTTTATTAATATTTCCTTTTGTTTGTTATCATGGTTGGCATCGTAGTTATAATGGATTTTTGAACCTTCCGCAGACATAAACAAACAATTTAACATGGAACATCCACAAAATATAATTGACTGAAACCTAACTCTATGATTGGAAATGCTTACATATGAAAAATGAGTAAATAATATAGGGTAAGAACAACAAATCTGTTTCACCATTTAGAAAAGTAGAAAACTAAGGTAAGGGACAGAACTATCATTGTGCTATGAAATGACAGCCTATAAACAATTCTAATGCTGCAAAATCAAGTTTATTTGCATTTAATAAGATTATGCATGGAGAAAACACAAATTGGAAGTTACCGAGGCTGCAGCTCTAGTTGTCATTGAGCGCTCCACAGCAACCGGAGCCAAGGTAGGCTCAATTGTAGATGTATGCGTGAGGCAAGGTTCAAGATCAATGGTTCCACCGCCTTTCTGAAATAATATACAGTAAGTATATAACCATAAAACCCATTAAAGTAAATATAACTGAGACCAAGATCTTTATTACTTTTCTTTTTTTTTGGACACATGGAGACCAGACCTTACCAACTACAAGCCTGAAATTTAGACCAAGGGGATTAAATGTTTAAACTCTAAGTACAGATATTCAACTACTATAATAAATTCAATCCCTGCCAATGTTCCTTCCTCCCCTTGTTTCCATTGTACAATCCTAGATTCCTAGTACCCCTACTATTGAGACCAAACTGCATTTCTCATCAAGGAAAGAACAGGCAAGATTACATCATACATTCTCACTGGATATTAAACTCATATTGACAATCTTTTAGCTGATATTTCATTTAGGAAATCTTTTAATTAAGAAAGATATCAACAGAATTCATTTAGTCAAGATAATTAACTAAAATAGATGATTTTGTGAAGAGATTAATAGAATCCATTTTCTAGATATATTTTAACTTAAGTAGAGAATCTTTAGCTGGAGTTTCGTCCACAACTACAAGATATCGATTTAGATGGAATCTAATTATCGAATAGGGAAATAAAAACCATGGTCGAAGTTCTTAATATGGAGGGAAATCGAAAATCCCCAAAGGAAGAAACAAAGTGTAGAACTACTTGAAATTAGGGAAGAGGATATAAGAGAGATTGCAGTAAAATATCACCTTCATGATACAGCAACGTTCAACACGATAACTACAGCCAATTGCAGCTCCCCACGCACGAGACCGAACGTTGTTTCGCAAAGTAGACACATAACCTTCAGGAAATGGCAAGTTTACTTATCAAAGGACAATATAAAATACAAAAGATGAAAACCGATCTGGAAACAACATTCATAAAACAAGAAACAACTCAAAATCTCAGAAAAATCAAAAGATGAAAACCGAAAAACCAAAAACAAAAAACCCAAAATCGCGAAATTGAATAACCAAATCGAAAATAAAAACACGCAAAATCAAAATCTCAAAACCGAAAACTCCAAAAAATAAAGAAAAATCGAAAAACAAAAAAAATTAAAAAATCTTAGGGAATTCAGATCTGGAAAAACCGAAAAACCAAGAACAAGAAAACGCAAAACAAAATTAAAAAAACAAAGAAAATCGAGAAAATAAACTACATAATCAACAATCAAAACTAAAAAAAAAACAAATTTATTAGTTAAATATGAGTAGAAATACCTGATTTCGTGAGATCTGAAAGAAAGAGAGAGCACCAAAATGTGAGATGAGTGAGGAAGAGAGAGAAACGTGAGATGAGAGTGAGGAAGAGAGAGGTGTGGTTAGGGTTGTCTGGTTGATAGTGTGGTCGACTGGAGGGTTTTTTTTTTAATTTATAGCTCTTATTTAGCGTCCGCCATTTGGACGGTATACTAACTAAACGGACGCTACTTAGCGTCGGTTTAAAAGTACGGACGCTAAATCTCATAAAGCGGACGCTAATTTGCATCTGTCGTTTATCGGACGCTAATTTTAAATTTACCGTCCGCTTATATTGTCGGACGCTAAATTTTGACGCTAAAAAGGCGGATTCTTGTTGTGGCTATCTAAAGTTTTTAGAATGGACGGTGGATGCCCAAATAAATTTAAAGGCTCAAGGACTGGAACATACAATTAAAGATGTGACAATCCAACAAGGGGATGCAACTATAACAATCGCATCAATTAAAATTGCGACTGCACAAGAAAAGGTAAAAGCCTTAGTCCTCCTTAGACTTCATTTACATGAAAGTTAAAAACTAATATCTACTTGTGGAGGATCCAAAAGAACTATGTGATAGCCTAAATAAAAAATATGGGCATCACAAAAATGTGCTCCTTCCAAAGGCACATTATGACTGGACCAATCTGAGGTTCCAAGATTTTAAAACAGTCAGTGGTTACAATTCAACATTGTTTAGAATTGTATCATTATTGAGATATTGTAATCATCCCATCACAGAATAGCAAATGATAATTCAAACGCTCTCTACTTTATTTTCCACGCTTCTAATATAATATTGGCAGAACAATACACGTTCAGAGATTTCAAAAAGTACTCCGAGCTAATCTCAGTACTACTTGTGGTTGAACAAAATAATGATCTTCTGCTAAAAATCATAATCTTATACCTACGGGGTCTTCAGCCACCCATGTGATAAATGTAATAGAAAGCTCTAATCCACCAGAAGCAAATGCTATACATAGGGGTGGACACGGAAATTACAACGATCGTGGGAGAGAACGTGGTAATTGTCGTGGCCGAGGGCGTGGACGTGGTAGAGGTCGATTTTCCCCAAGAAATAATAACTTTAAAAATTCTGATAAAAATTAGGGACAATCATCTGAAAATTAAAGGCATACGTCTTATAAAGGAAATGACACTTGCCACAGATGTGGCATGACTGGGCAGTGGGATCGCACATGTCGTACTGCCAAACATTTGGTAGACCTATATCAGGCTTCAATAAAGAACAAAGGAAAAGTATTGAAGCAAACTTTGTTAATGAAGCTACTACATCCATGCCCAGCCTTGATGTTTCAGATTTTTTTACGGATGATGCTAAAGCTAGAAACAACTTTGTTTAGATAAAATCCATTAATATGCTTAGTTTATTTTAATTGCTTCAATATTAACTTTTCATGTATTCATTGCTTGATTATTAATAAAATATGTATTTTTCTTATACTGATCATCGTATTTATTATTTATGAAGATATGTTTTTATCAGAAGTTGGAACCAAAGAACAATGTCTTCCGGACAGTGGGACAACGCACACCATATTGGAAAATAAAAGAGTATTTTTCAAAAACTTACAATGTTCCAAGCAAATGTTAGCACAATCTCTGGGACAACCAAGTTAATTGAAGGCTCTGAAAAAGCCTGCATTATATTTCCAAATGTGACAAAATTGATAATCAATGACGCATTATATTAGAGTAAATCTTGAAGAAACCTCATAAGTTTCAAAGATGTACGTCAGAATGGTTACCATTTGGAAACAATGACAGTGAACAAAGAGGAATTCATATGCCTAACGGCAGAGAAAATACGGCAAGAAATACATCTATGAAAAATTGCCAGCAATTTCCTCGGGACTATATCGCAAGATATACGTCCGATTGAAATTAATATGATATCTAACCAGAAGTTAGATAATAGAAAATCATTTACTCTATGGCATGACCGATTAGGCCATCCGGCACAGGAATGATGCATAGAATCATTGAAAACTCAAATGGACACTCTATAAAGAATGTCAAAATTCCTCGGTCAAATGAATTAACATGCTCTGCATGCTCACTTGGCAAATTGATAATCAGACCATCTATAAATAAGATTGCCACTGAATCTCCAATGTTTTTAGAAAGAATTCAAGGAGATATTTGTGGGCCTATTCACCTTGCATGGGACCATTTCGTATTTCATGGTATTAATTGATGCCTCTACTCGATGGTCACATGTGAGCCTTCTGTCAAGCAGAAATGTTGCATTTGCAAAACTTTTGGCTCAAATAATTCGATTAAGAACTCAATTCCCAGATCATACAATAAAGAAATAAGATTAGACAATGCTGGGGAATTTACATCCCAAACATTTAATGACTATTGCATGTCTATTGGGATTATTGTTGAGCACATGTACCTCATGTACATACACAAAATGGTCTTGCTGAATCATTAATCAAAAGACTACAATTAATTGCAAGACCATTAATAATGAGGTCAAAATTGCCATCTACTACTTGGGGTCATGCTATATTACATGCACAACATTGATAAGATTAAGGCCGACACCTATCACAAATTCTCACCATTACAATTAGTATCGGTCGAGAACCGAATATCTCACATTTGAGAATTTTTGGGTGCGCTGTACATGTACCTATTGCTCCGCCCCAACGTACTAAAATGGGTCCACAAAGAAGGATGGGAATATATGTTGGATTTGAATCTCCATCAATTATCAAATATTTAGAGCCAACAACTGGTATCTATTTACGGCTCGATTTGTCGACTGTCATTTTAATGAGTCGGTATTCTCATCCTTAGGGGGAGAGAAAGTGGACCCACAAAATATAAAATCGTTACATGGAACGCATCGCAAATGTCGTTTCTGGACCCGAGAACAAATTCATGTGAACAAGAAGTCAAGAAAATTGTTCATCTGCAAAGTATTGCAAACCAATTGCCAGATGCATTCACAGATTCTAAGAAAGTGACAAAGTCACATGTACCTGCTGGAATGCTCCGGAACGGATTGAAATTCCTAATGACAATAAGGCAATTGAAAATGAGTCAATAGCACGTCGAAAACGTGGCAGACCACCCGGTTCTAAAGATTTAAAACCGAGAAAAATGAAAAGGCAAGGGAGACAACGAACGAAATTAATTATAATCTCCAACAGAGCATGATGAAACAAATGAAAAAGATGAAGATAGATATTCCAGAAGAAAAGGAACATGAAAGCGTAGACAACAATGAAACTTCAATTAATTATGTTTATACAAAGAGACAATGGAATCGAAAAGATGTTGTCTTGAATGAAATTTTGCTTACTCGATAGCGGTTGAAATGACATACGATGAAAATGATGTAGAACCAAATACAGTTGATGAATGTCGCCAGAAAGATTGGCCAAAAGGAAAAGGCAATTCAAGCAGAATTGAATCACTTGAAAAAGTGAAGTATTCGGGCAAATAACCCAAATACCAAAAGCTGTAAAACCAGTTGGGTACAAATGGGTATTTGTGAGAAAACGAAATGATAAAAATGAGGTTACTAGATATAAAGCAAGATTAGTAGCCTAAGGCTTCTCCAAATGCCAGGGATTGATTATGATGAGACATATTCTCCAGTAGTCGATGCAACTACACTAAGATTTCTGGTAAGTTTATCAGTTTCGAAAGGATTGCAAATGAGATTGATGGATGTAGTGACCGCATATTTGTATGGCTCACTTGACACAGATATTTATATGAAAGTTCCCGAAGACTAAAATACCAGAAAATCAATGCCCAAAGAGATGTTTTTAATAAAATTGGAAAAGTCACTCTATGGGTTAAAATAATCTGGAAGAATGTGGTATAATCGTCTTAGTGAATACCTATTAAAAGAAGGATTTAAAAATAATCAAATCAGTCCCTGTTTTCATTAAGCGATCTAAATCAGGATTCGCATCATTGCTGTATATGTCGATGATTTGAACATTATCGGAACTCTAGAGAACTTGAAGCGACTGCAAAATACTTGATGAAAGAATTTGAGATGAAAGATCTCGGGAAGAAAATTTTGCCTTGGCCTGCAAATGGAACATCTGAAATGGGATTTTTGTCCATCAATCAAACTATACAGAAAAAATTCTAAACGTTTTTCATGGACAAAGCCCACCCAATAAGTTCTCCAATGTAGTGCGTTCCCTGAATGAGAAAGATGATCATTCAGACCACGAGAAGAAAACAAGAATTCTTGGTCTGAAGTACCATATCTAAGTGCAATTGGTGCCTTAATGACTTGGCTAACAATACTCGACCTGACATAGCTTTTTCAGTAAACTTGTTAGCTAGATACACAATGCACCAACAAAGAGACATTGGAATGGAGTCAGACACTTATTACGTTATCTTCGAGGAACACAAGACCTGATTATTCTATCAGTCAAACCAATGCGTCACTCATTGGATATGCAGATGCTGGCTACCTATAGACCCACAAAAGGCTAAGTCTCAACCGGATATTGTTCACTTATGGAGGTACTGCAATATCTTGGAAATCCACAAAGCAACTTGACGCACATCATCAAATCATGCAGAATAATTGTCTTTATGAAGCTGGAAGGGAATGTGTATGGCTAAGGTCAATGATCAAGAATATCCAAGAAGAATGATGGAAACATAACAACAAATCCAACTATCATCTACGAAGACAATATGCATGATCACCAAGTAAGCGAAGGGTACATCAAAGGAGACAGAACTAAACATTTATCACCAAAGCTTTTCTTCACTCATGACCTCCAAAAGTAAGGGACGATAAACATCCAACAAATCTAATCATGTGAGAATCTTGCAGATTTATTTACCGAATCCCTTCCAGAGAAGAAGTTTGAAGAATTAGTCCGAAAAATTGGAATGCATCATCTTCGCGATATATGCTAGATTCAAGGGGAGTATTATATGTGCTGCACTCTTTTTCCCTTCGATCAGGTTTTTATCCCATCGAGTTTTTCCTGACAAGGTTTTCAATGAGGCAGTTAATTTAAGCATATAAGGATACATAATAGTTGTACTCCTTTCTCTAGTTATAGATTTTTTTTCTACTAGGTATTTCCTAACAAGGTTCTTAACGAGACAAATAATATCCTATTAAACATGGGCATTCAAGGGGGAGTGTTTTGAAGTCAAAAAGGAATGCCATGTATTTAATGTATGGTAAGTTTTTCCTAAACCTATATACTAGGTAATGTACATATGTTGACTTGAAACATATTTCTTGTAGTATAAATATGGCTTTTGCCATAAGTGGTAATACACAATAACAGGAAGAAAGAATCACTTCTCCAGTTATTTCTCACTCTATAATCTTTCTGTTCCCTTTGTTTCACAACAGTTAAAGAATATTTCAACAAAAATAGGAAAAATTATTTGGAATAAGTAAACATTTGCGCAATCTTCTTAAATTAAGTCAATATTTTGGATTATCTTAGATTGAGCAAACATTACAATTCCTTAAAATTTGATTGAGTTCTTTTTACTGTTTACCCGTTGAACCCATGATTAATGACCCTCTGACTTCTTCCTCCCCTTTTTTTTCAATTGCTCACCAATTTTCTCTCTCTCTCCTCCTCTACTTATCATATTTACTCCTTCTAACCTAATCTATGCAAATCATTTACGCCATAGCTGAGGAAAGCTTGAAATTTCAATTTTGGAGAAGAAAGCTGGGTGCAAACATGTATTGTTTCACCTTCCCTTCCTTTGATTTTCTTTTTTATGCTTAAAGCCATTCTCTTAGATGAATTGAAATAGTTAGAGGATTTTTTCACTGTAAAGTTTGCTCCTTTATGTTGAATGCTGAAGAATTTTGATGTCAAATTGTTTTTCATGTTCAAAATTATGCTAGAAATTCTTAAAGAAGTTGCACATTATGATGTAAAAATATATTATTTTTGAGTTGCTTAAGATTTGTTATTTTGTTGATATGTGATAATTTTGTTCCTTAAAATTGAAACTTTATTATTCTTCTTGTAAGGTAACAATGGTTAATGACAGTGTTATTCTGAGATATTGGCATGGGGGGAAGTTTATAGTTGCTAAAACTGGTGAGATGATCTATGTAGGTGGGGGAATGGAGAACATTCCAAATTAACCATGATGACTTATGTTATTGGGATATCCTAGACTTAGCCAAGAAATGTGGTACTTATAGCACAATAGGTGGAGGTAATTTCCTGATTCCTGGACAGAGCTTAGTGGAAGGTCTTAGAAAGGTAGTTGATGATGCAACAATGGTTGAAATGGAAGAGATAGCAGTGAAATATAGGTCAATTGATTTATTTGTTTTACATGAAGGCACAGACCTAGACTTTACAATAGGGGCTGAACCAATTCTGATATAACTCACCCAATTTTATAGACCAAGTAAATTGACACCTAAGAGGGGACCACAAAAAGGGGCCTAATAAAGACACATTTGTTGTACCAATAGATAATGCCACATCAGCAACACCGATAAATGCTGGCAGGTCATCAATTGCATTATTTGTCCCCCCTCTATGACTGATTCCACCCCATTGGCTGTTTCTTCAACCCTAGCCCCCCAACAAATACTTCCCATAACACTCCCAATACTGAATCTAGGCAAGATAACCCTCCTCACAACACTCCGAACTGAACCTAGGTAAGATAGCCTCGAGCAACCCACTAATAATGCTTTCTTAAACAACTATGAGTAGGAGGATCCTAGGCAAGATAGCCCAATAAGATATGAGGACCTGTTTGGTGGTGAGAGTGATGATTTATATGACCCTATCTATCAACCTAAGGTAAGTACATCTAGGTTGGACGGGGATGGATTTGTTGGCAGTGATGAAGAAATTGACCCTGAAATTGAGGTGAATGAAGGTGAGGCCGAGGAGTTAGAAGGTGATGAAGTGTTGTGGAATGAATCAGATAACAGTGATGAGGAGTTTCACATAGCTAGGGAAAGAGTGAAGTCATGTCAGTCTAGGTTGTTTCAAGCTGCTCAACAACTCCAAAGGGAGGCTGTAGAGGGTAAATTGGGGGCACAAGAGGGTTCACAAAAGCAACCTACTGTAGAAGAGGGAAACACAGGGGAAAAAGGGTATGAGAGTGAATATTATGAGAGTGAGGATGACATCCACACACCTCCAGACATTAGGGATAAGGTCAGAGTGGTAGGAGGCCAAGTAGAGGGTTGTTAGTGGGGATAGAGAATGACTTTGAGAAGTTTGAGTGGAAAGTGGGTCAAAGATTTGCAAATTAAACAGGGTGGCTCTCAAGCAAGCTGTTGCAAAGTATGCAATAATGCAAGGGAGAAACGTGTACCTCCATGTGAGTAACAAGAACAGGAAGCAGGAATTAGGTGTGAGATGTGTGTAAGGCTTCCTTTTTTATCTTTACTCCTCTTGGCATTCACACAAAGCTAGTTCATAGTTAAAAAAGTGAAGATCTTGCACCAGTGTCATAGGAATATGAAAAAGAATATGCAATTGAAAACTTCATGGCCTGCAAAAGAGATGTTGGAGGTGTTCAAGGCTAGGCCACATTGGCCAGCCAAGGACATTATTGAGACTCAAGAGGGCTTGTAAGGTATTGGTTAATAAACCATTTGCTTACAAAGTAAAGTACTATACTCATAAGATGTTACATGAGAGCATGCAAGATCACTACAAGAAACTGGGTAGGTATGTGGCAGCTTTGAAGGCAGCTAGTCCTCAGACTGTGGTAGAACTTGTTGTTGACAGAAGCAAGCAATCAAACCCCCTAATTTTTCAGAGATTGTTCACTTGTTTTGATGGATTAGGGAAGGGGTGGGAAGATGGTTGTAGGAGAATTATTTGTGTAGATGCCGCATTCCTCATAACATTCTTGGGGGTGTCAGATCCTTGCTGCTGTGGGTAGAGATGCTAATGAACAAATGTTCCCCATAACACGGGCATCTATTGCGGGAGAAACAACTTTTGGGGATAAAGGTTCTTCCTTCACCTACAAAGTTGTCTTGAACTTGGAGATGGCATTGGAATCGCAATTGTTTCAGATGAGCATCAGGTTAGTCCTTCAATTTTTTTTCAAGCTTTAGTTGATATACATGTGTATTATACATACTTACATTAATGTGTCTTCAATTTTTTTCTTATACATACTTATACATGCTTATATATACTTATACATGCTTATACATGCTTATATATACTTATACATACTTACATTAGATGCACATATACTTACTTACATTAATATACATGCTTGTATATACATACTTATTTATACTTATACTTACTTATACTTATGCTTGTATGAAGGCAATATTGAATTATGTGGCTACTGTGCTACCTAAGGCAGAGCATAGGAATGTGCACGCATTGTTTTGGCACATTGGCGCAAAATTTATAGGGGAGATGAAATGAAACTTCAGTTTTGGAAGATAGCCAAAGCACATAACATGGCAGATTATAAAGATGCACTTGATGAGTTGAGTGATTTGAATTTAGATGCTACTTTGGCTTTTAAAGCACATAACCCAAAATGCTTTTGTAGAGCCTTCATGGATCCCACCATTAAATCAGATGCCATCACCAATAATATGGCAAAAACCTTTAAGGGATATATAATCAATGCTCGGACCAAGCATTTGATTTATATGATGGAAGACATTAGGGTGGCATTAATGCAAAGGCTTGTAACAGAAAGACAAGAAATAATGGAGAAGCAAACCTCAGAAATATGCCCTAGAATTGAAGCAATCTTAGAAAAAGAAAAAACCAAGGCCGCGTACTATGATGTGATCCCGTCATATGAAAATATATTCAATGTCAAACATAACTTAGATCAGCTCAATGCTGACTTAGATGCTAGGAGTTGCACTTGTAGGAAGTGGGATCTGTTAGGGGTGCCTTATTGTCATGCTATAGCATGTATATACTTCTAGAACACAGAGGCAGAGTCATTTGTTGATGAGTTCTATAAGAAACAGTCCTATTTGAAGGCATATACAGGGTCCATAGCTCCATGTGAGGGGAGAGAGACAATGGCCAAGAGTGGAGTGCAACTTAGATCCTCCCCCAATCAAAATAGGTCCTGGTAGGGCTAGAAAGAATAGGATCGGGGATCCTTTTGAGGATCCAAAAAAGCCAGGGACATTAACTAGGCATGGGATGAAGATGACATGTAGTTTGTGCATGCAAAAGGGCCATAACAAGAGGGGGTGTCCACAAAAAGACATTGCCGTCCCTCCAGAACCTCAGCCTAAAAAAGCAAGAGGTAGGCCTAGGAAAGAATCTGCCCCACCTTAACAACCAAGGATGGAACCATTGATTCACCATTCAACAACAACACATCCAACTCAGCTTGACAGAAGTGGGAGGATGATTTTAGGTGGCAGCGGAGCAAGAGGAATAGGCACTGGAAGAGGAAAGAACATACTGGCAGGGGATCAAGAGGAGCTGGACATGGAAGAGGAGATGGTACAGGAAGGGGTGGGTCAGTTGGTGACACTGTTGTTTCTACAGGAAGAGGAAATCCAACTAAAAGAAGGGGTAGTGATAGGGGAAGAAATTAGGTACAAATTTATTCTAAATTTTTTTTGCACCCCATAACTTTTATGTTTGCATTCTTGTAATTAATTTTGCTTTTTTTTGTTCACAGGTGCCTGTTGGAGTTGGTGTATATTTTCGCCAAGATGGAACATCAATGTCCAATGTATGTTGGTGCATTCCTACTGTATTTTTAATTTTGTATGGTGGTAAAAGATTTAAATTTTGCTTGTGATATGTTTCACTAGTAGAAAGATGACGATTTGCTTCTCCCCAAGTTTGTCGCACAATAGGAAAAACGACACAGAAGTGAATGGGGACAGCATTTGCGTCGCATGCAAACGGGGCTCGACGCAAAAGACTCCATATGTGGATTGTATTTAGTTAGCATGCGACTCAAAACATCACAGCACAAGCTATGTGCGTCAGATAGGAAAAACATGCGACACACATTACAAAAGCCAAATCATCTAATCCACAAGCTATATGCGTCGGACCCTTAAACAATGCGACGCATATAGCTCAGATACAAGGATGTGCGATAGACTCGGAGACCCATTCGATGCATATTGTTGACTTCTAGCCTCAGATACTCTCTCACTCACATCCATTATATGCGTCGCATCCATCCCACATGTGATGCAAAATATTCATCTGCGTCGGATCCCGCGTCTTGATGGTTATGGTATCACTGGGAGAAAAAGATTGTGTCTTGATGTAGAAAAAAAAGCAGAATTGATTGTGTTACAAGATCTGAAACTAAGTTCATCCTCACACTCACACTCTTTCTCTCTCGACTCCCTGTCTACTCTCGCACTCTCTCATACAAGTGTTTGATTTCCGGCCCAAAACCGGTGGTTTTCGGCCAAAATCAGTGGTTTCCGGTGACAAGGCTTCCGTATATTCATATCTGCGGTGGTTTCGTGTGGTATTTTTAGCCCCTCTCTTCCGTTCACTAACGGGTTGTTGCCGCCATTTTCGTACTTCACTGACGGTGCCACCCTCTCCTTGTCATATTAAGTTAGTTTTTCATATATTTTTTTTCATTTTGTAGTTTTCGTAATTAATAGTGCTTTCATGGAAATTTTGGTTTAAATAGTAGTTTAAAATGTTTAATATAAAGTATATATATATGATTAGTTATAAGATTTGAGGATTAAAAAATGATTTTGTAATGATTTTTCTTAAATTTTTGTATGCCCTAAAATGTTATACGAGATTGTTTTTGCTTAAGTTCTTGTGATGTTTTTGCAATACTCTATTTGAAGTGATATGCGATGCCCTCATATTGATAGACTTACCAATGGGAGGGGAAGGGAAATCTAAGGAATGGTTTGGTACTTTTAGTTTGGTGATGACTTGGAATCGCTTGAATGCGATTGTTGTTTGGTGTTGACTTGGAATCGCTTGAATGCAATTGTTTTTATGTACATCATTATGCTTAGATACCCATTCAAAACTTACTTATTAGGAGTAAGTCTTGAATATTCCCGGTTTTGGGGTTGTTTTTAAATGTCATATCTTACTTAGGACGTGAATGTAATTACCCAATTGCTGCGATTTTGGCTAGAAACCGCAACAATAAGAGTAACCTATTGTTGCGATTTCGGGCAGAAATCGCAGCAATATCTTGGTCCATTGTTGCGGTAAAAAACCGCAGCAATAGGGTAATTACCTATTGTTGCGCTCTTAATTGTAGTAGCGCTATCAAAACCGCCACAATAGGCCACTTAATGACCGCCGCAATAAGCAATTATTCTACTAAGTCTTACCCATCAAAATTCCACCTTCTTTAGGTCATCTTATAGCATATTTTGGAGTACTCACAAAATTCAAGATATCTCAATTTAATTGAAAAATTGTTATAATTGACTCTTATAACTCTTATAAAAATTTGGAGAACTGGAAGAAACAACATCCAATTAGCTAGATCCTAAATTAAACATCATTTGCTACATTATACAATAACCAACCACAATCCATAATCCAATTACTAATCTTCAACCAATATTGGAAGAAACAAGAACAAGATCAAACGAAGGAGAGAAACGGGTATAGTACCTCTAGGATAGATAAACACAATTGCTTCATAGAGAAAGCGAGCACCCGAAGCAGCAAAGACGACATCGGTATCACAACATCAGCGATGACGATATCACAGACGCGATTAAAAGAGAGAGAAACTGGGGCATTAGCAAAAATCAACACACCATAGACCAGAGATGCCAAAGAGTTTATATGTTATCTATAAAAAAAGTGTTATCTTACAGTGTTACATATCAAAAAGTGTTACGATCAAAGTGTTACCTATGAAAAAGTGTGACTTATAAGTATTACATTCAATAAAGTGTTACTAAAGTGGTACCTATGTGTTAATGAAAGTTGGATCTCAAAAGTGATACCATAGAGTCTTACCTTAGGCCAATTATGTAGTAGTATGTAATTTTGAATATTATTATATTTGGCTGAACTACTACATGTTTCGGTGTTGTTGAACCCTAGTTTTGATGATGACAAAGGAACATTGATGCAAACTAAGTAGTGGACTAACGAGTTATATAAGTGCATGAATTTCAAGGTATCATTTTGAAAGGAACAAAGAGAATACTAAGTCAAGGAAGAAATCAAGTTTGGATTTTGAAGACTAAGTGAAGATGTTTCCCTAATTGATACCGGAGCAACATTGGAGCAAGAAGAATAAAGCAAGGCGTTTATTTCTAGTTCCATTGTAAAGGAACGAGTAAAGATGGTAAGGAACTGTGGCAGTTTTTATTTGAGAATGATAGTTTGTTCCTTTGTAAGGAACAGACGAATTGGCACTAAACTAATGAGTTAAAGGAACTAACAAATAAAAGGAACTAGACTTAGGCTTGAAGCATTACAACGATACATTGATGACAGTTGAGAAGATAATGCCAAGAATATAGGTAACCGTTTTTATCTAAGGAAAAATCTGATTTTATGGAAAATCTTTTTAAGGAAAAGATTTTATTTTTCAAAAAGATAATAAAAATATTATTCGGTTTTTATGGAATTTATTTAAAGATAATAATTTTATTAAAAGAATTTAATTTCAGATTTAATATTTAATATGTTTTAAATTAAATCTGATTTTCGAGTAATGCTCAAAGTAGTTACTATAATTTAGGAGCAGTAACTAAAAACACGCCCACATCTAAACAGTGATCATGGGACCATGGGATGTTTTGAGGAACGTGTTCCTTGGGGTAAGGAACATCATGGGATGATGGTTTTTCACAAATGCATGTTTTAATTCCCACGTTCTAAATTACGGTCACTATAAATAATAATGTCTAAGTAAGTTCCAATCGTGTCTGACTAAGTGTTTTAGTGAGTTTAACTAATTAAAGTGTCAGTGCCTTCATTATCTCATAATAGCCATTTGTTCTTTGCTTTCTTACTCTAATTCCACTAAACTTATTTCGATCTATTGCATTTTGGTTTTTGGGGTAAGGGGACTTTGAGTGAAGTTCTGTAAGAGAAAAGCTTTAAGTAAAGCTAGAAAGAGTGAGAAAACTTCGAGTGAAGTTGAGAGGAACTGTTGTTAAGGGAACAGTGGCTCAGGAACTTGAGTTTAGGAACTCAAGGTGTGGCTCGTAAGTAGAATTAGGTTGTAACAGAGTTGTTTGGCCTAATTAGTGAAAGAGTTGAGTTTAAAATCCCTAGTGATCGAGGTTGTTTCTTCTTGTTGGGCCCAAGAAGTTTTTCCTCGTAAAAATCCCCTGTGTTCCTTTAGCTTGTTTATTTGTTTAAGTTTGAATTTCCGCAAAAAGTTACGTTTATTTCTACACATACGATTCACCCCCCTCTTGTAGTGTTCCTAGTGAAATAACAAGTTTTAATATATGTAATATGTGTAGAAGGCGTATGCAATGGACATGGTGTTCAATTTAATTTATAGCATGTGGGAAATTGGACATATCCATGAATGGCCGAAAGTGTCGTTGAACATAAGCTCCAAAATGATATGTAAGTGTCGTGTGTAAATTGAATTTAATGACATCAAATTTCTTTTGCTTCAACAAATAGTGTTGTGGGGGTACACATGTTACTCGACATCAAAGTATGTGTTGACCGATTTGTTGAGAACATGGTTGTGGTATTCCTCCTCTTCCTCAGCCCCCGTCAAACCTCACCAACTACAAGTGCTAAACATTCACTAATTTCATAATATATGTATGTGAAGGAAAAATGTACAAGGAGTGTCAACGACTACTTTGTGAAAATGTAATGAGTGTTGAAAATAACGCAAGAGAGAAAGTTGTTCTCTGTTAGGTAGCCTAAAGAAATGATGGATGGAGATGAAGTGAAACCAAGCTCAACTAATAGTGTAAATATGATAAAAGCCTGACATATAAACTGATTTATAATTTTTGGTTGTTACAAGTTAGAGTGGGCCATTTTGTTTACATATGACGGGCCTCTGCTTGGTTGGTTTATTTGCATGGTTTGTGCAAATTAATGTATAGGTTTTTATGTTATCTAATTGTAGGTTTATCGTGGCCCGCATTTGTTTTGATGAATACATTTTGGCATGGCCTGCATTTGTGTGAATACATAGATTAATGGGCCCCTTAATTATAAGAAACTATTTACTAATTATTGGACCCCTTATAAGTGTTAACCATCTTTACTAAATAGAACAATATTTTGTGTGAATCCCTTTATTAATTATTAGTCCCCTTATGAATAGGGATTCCTTTATTAATTATTGGGCTTATAAGTGTTGAACATGTCAACCGAATAGAGCAATATTTTTTTGTCAATAACAATATAAATAGGATTGAACTTAGTAATTGACATATGTTGGAAACACTTTCACACATTGACAATAACATATAAAAGTCTACAAGAAAAAGAGTGAAATAAAATGCAAAATAGTTCACAATACACTTGTATTACTACAAATTTGGTTTATCAATGGTACTCTATAACACCAGATCACCTGTTAGTGTTCTTTGAACATGTTTTTACAGAGGATTTGTTAGTGGTCACGAACAAAGTTATTCCACCACATGAGCCCTCTAGGTTTGCAATAGCTAGAGCACGAACATTAAATCCCTTCATGCTATGTTTGGATAGCAAGATTTCATTTCAAATCCTGGATTTGGATGAAATCTGTTGTTTGGATGGCATGGAATTTGAAATTATGGAATTTGTCCAAATTCTTATCAAAAGCCTATATTAGTAGAATTTCAAATTCAAGCTATTACCTTGTCATTTGAAATTCTCTCCTCATACATATCCCAACTCCATGAATAAACTCACACTTTCTAATATTTATTTCTCTCTCCTTTAGTAAACCCACACTTTTTCTCCCTCATCCATTAAACCTCTATTTCTCTCTCCTCTATCAAATCCCCTTTACAAAACAATGATTATGAATTGAAATACAAACTTTAAATTCCAGATTTCAATTCCATTATTTGAAATGAAATACAAGTTTCCAAACACTACCTCAACACAATAGTGGTCATTTCTTGTATTAATTTTGACTCCCTCAACACTATAATATATGGAGTGTGTACCTCCAAGAGATGATGCAATCTCGACGTGAAACACCTTCTCCCAACTACACGACATTTCCATACCAACATAGTCATACACTCCTTGTGCTGCATGATTATATTATAACGCTTGCGTTTTAACCCCACAGTTGGTTGCCGAAACATAAATTGTATTTCGAATGTTATTCCCTCTCGAATGTGTTCTATTGTATTATAAGATTCGGTGACAACGCCATGGATGGGAACTTGCACTATCTTCAGCTTGTCTGAATAACTTCTCATGATGTGCAGCTTGATGGGGTTACAAATGTCAAGTAGGTGGATAGTACTCATGATATCATCCCGCTTTGCGTTTGAAAGCATCCACGACAAAAAAATCTTCAAAGGTTTCTCAACGAGTGTTAGATCTCCGATACCTGGCACGTGGAAGGGGAATGTTCTACCATCCACAATTATTAGTCTATGAATTCGTGGATTGTTATGGTTTTAGCTCTGAAAAATTGTTTGGATATGTTGGGCTAGGTAGGTGATAACAATGTTATAGGACCCAATGTTTTTTGAGGTACAATGGCTTGGTTTTTCAAGATGGATGGAGGTGTAGTTGATGCTTTTATTGTTGCGAAATCGGATATCTTCAGTGGATCCACCAAATGGGGTCTGACTACATGTTTTTTCAACAATATTTCAAAGAAATTTTGGAGGTAATTGGAGGAGGAAATTTCTTGAACTAGTTCGGGTGGTATTTGGCTGGGTTGTGGGAGGGAAATATAGAACCAGTTATATAGTGCGCACAACAATTTTGGAGGTTTTGTGTGGTACCTTTTGGAAGGAAACAACTGTTCTAAAATTGGAGGGAATTGTAGTTTACAGAACTTAAGTGAAATGTTTTTCTAAATTTAACTTGAACTGAACTTTACATAACTTCTTTGAGATGTGTTTCATGTTTTTACTTAAGTCACATGATATTTCCATTAAATTCAACTTACACTAAATTGAACTTAAGTGAAATGAAATAAAAATTAATTTCAACTAAGATCGAACTAAACTAAACTTTGACATAACTTAAGTGGAACAAAATTAATTTCACAAAAATATAACTGAATTGAACTTAACATAACTTACCTGGAATGAAATTTATTTCATGAAAACCTAATTGAATTGAGCTTCACATCCTGAAGTGAAATGACATTAATTTAGAGTAAGCTTAATTGAATTTGACTCCATAGTGGTGTTTTAAACAATTACAGTGGTTTTGGAATCATATTACATTTTTCTATAATGTTAAACTTATATTTGAAGTGAAATATCGTACAAGCTCAGAAGACTGTAAAAGTTAATTTCGATTAACGTAAATTGTTATGGTTATTATGGTCATGATCATTAGACTGTCCGCCGAAGATGATGCCAAGTTATTAAGTTCAATTAAGTTAAGTTATGTGAATTTCATTTAAGTTTTAAGTTTAAGTTAAGTTACATTGAAGTTCAAATATTTAAGTTTCGATTCATTTAAGTTCAATTTCATGTTAGTTAAAGTTAAGCTAATAAGTTAATTTTAAATTCTATTTGGTTAAGTTTAGTTGAATTAATTTCATTTTAGTTAAGTTTATTTCAGTTAATGTTTTAAGTTCCAGTTCAATTAAGTTAAGTTACACATAACTTAACGTAAACTTAATTTACAGAACTTAAGTGATCATATGGCATGCCTACATTTTAACACCTTTTTTGAAATCAAAATCGTAGTTATTGTTAAAGACACCATTGTTAAAATTGTTAACAATCATGTCCATGCAATGAAATGAACGTAAATGAAACATAATTGTACCTAAATTGAACTTCACTTTACTAAAATGAAATAACAAAACGTCAATGAAAATAACTTAAATAAACTTAACTTAAGTGAATTGAACGTAAAATGAAATTGAACTGCACATTCCTTAAGTGAAATGAATTAAACATAACTTCAGTGAAAATAAATAAACTTATGTACACTTTACATAAGTTAATTGAAATGAATGCACCCTAAATAGTGTTCTTACAATTGTTATTTACAACGCACTTACGTGTTCACTTTATTGCTAGTTACAAGACGACTTTTGTTGTATAATTGAGCACTATATATAAGAGGGGGGTGAATTATAGTGAGAGAATATCCTATACTTTTTGCGTAATAAAAAGATAACTTGGGAACACATAATGGTAACACGAGAGATATTAGCGAGGAAAAACTTCATAGGCCCAATAGGAAGAAACAACCTCGACTACAAGGGATTTTAACTCAAACTTCCACTATAATAGGCCAAAACCTCTCTCTTTACAACCTATTACTTTTCTCTAGAGCCACAACTTAAGTTCCTAAACTCAAGTTCGCAACAACAGTTCCCTCAACTGTCGTTCTTCTCAAACTTCACTTGAAGTTCCTTTCTCTTTCTCTTTCTCTTTCTCTCGCTTCACTCAAAGCTTCTCACACTTACAACAGTTCACTCAAACCCTTTACCGAAAAATACAATTTGTAAGACAATGGAAGAGTAATAACTCGAATAAAGTAAGTATGAATTCTCTTAGGAACGATACTGAAATAAATAAACTATTTACTACTTAAGTCCATTATCCCATGATGTCCATAACTTAATTAATTAATTAGTTTATATTAAATCTTTCTTGAGAAATAAATAACCCACTCACCCCACTATTTAACTTATACTTAAGAAGCAGTAAAACATTACGTTATTTGTAAATGCTTGGGGAATAGTTAATCTAATTAAGACTTGGGAAGAAAATAATTAAGCCCACTAATCACTAACTAAAAACGTGTAGCAGTAGTGTATTTAGGCGTGATTTCTGGTTACTTGGGGAGTAATTAAAATATTTATTTAAATAATTTTTAGGAAAATATCTTTATCAATAAGTTAATTAAAACCGAAAATTATTTTTGTATTTAAAAAGAAATTTTTTTATAACCGTAAATTTTATTTGATTTCGAAAAAAAAATCTTTTGGTTTAATTTAAATATAAAAGATAAGATTTAAAAGGTTTGATATTTATCCTAATTAAATCAGAAAATCATTTTAAATCTTTTCCTAACAAACTAATAACAAACTCCCTAAAATAGTGGATCTAGTCAAAACTAACCTAGGACTCGTAAGGAACTAGTTGGGCGCACTCATAATGTTAGGCGTACCACTTAGGAAATATTAGGTGTTCCTTAAGACGTTTCTAAGTCTGTACCTTAACCTTGTTCCCAACTGTGCCGGTGTCTGTTCCTTTTATGGGAACAGAACCAAGTTTCGTTTCAGAATTCAACACAAACTAAATTGAGCATTCACTCAACCTTAACAAGAAGATATTACATTCACCCTAATGTATTCTAATCTTCACTCCAAGCTTGATACTTCATCATTTGAACATCTTCACTTCGATCTTTGATTAATTCTCCATTTTAATCTTCGATCAAGTATTCTCTTTGCTCGGGAATGAATTACCTAGCAATAATATAAATAAAATACAATATGTCTTTTGTGGTTAAGTCATCTTCAAAACTCAAGGGTCAACATTATTGTTTATAAAACCACTGTTTTAGGTAATATTATCACTGTTTTTGTTAATATCACAAGTGTCTTAGTTGTCACTATGTATGTTCTCAAACCTTTTCTGCATATTATTTACAACTCATCTTTGTCAAGAATTATGAACGTCTGTTGCGCACTGTATTGTTAAAATCACTGTTTTAATTGTGACAATCCATTTTATTTTAAGAAAACCACGATTATTGTGCGTATCACCATAGTTTTTGTTGTGGAGATGTATATTCGTTAACTTGTACTACTATTTTTTCACGTGGACTGTATTTAAATGATGTTTTTGTTTACAAAATCATTTTTATTGGTAGCACCACCAGTGTTTTAGTTGTCATGAGGTGTGCATGCGTAGTTCTGCTAAATACTTTTTTTAAACCTCAATGTATGTAGCAGTTATTCACGTCCTCAAACTTATTCCAAAAGCACTATATTTTTAACGGACAACCACTATTATTGTAAGAATTACTATAGTTTTAATTGTGAAGAAGTATGTTATCAACTGACTACAAGTAATGTGATTAACAAAACTATCATTTATAAAAATTTCAAAACGAAGTTGCCTGTAATTCGAAAGTAAATATAAAGTTATAGTTTATGTGTTTTATGAAACCCTAAAAACCAAAAAAAAAGGTGTAGGTTCTACAACAAAGATATGGTAGCAAATGAAAGAAACACCTATCCGTCAGGCTTGGGCTGCGCCACTAGACGTTTTCCACTTCGATGTAACCCTAATCTTGTTGTCTTCTTTCGTAAAATGAAAAAAACTACCTAATTATGGGAGGAAATTCCATGGTTGCCGGATGTGGCCCGCAAGTTTAATCGAATGGAAAACCTTACTATTGTATTTTGTGTATTTGTTTACATTCTCAATTGTTATTATATTGGAGGATAATTTTGTTCTCTATTGATGATAATTTTGTTTTCTATTCACGATTGTTTTCTTTTCCACCGAATTAGGAGAATGATTGTGGCTTCTTTAGATGGGACGATGAAAACTAAGTTTCTTCGAATGTTTATGTGCTTGCGGGACACAAATTCAAAATTGTAAACATGAAAAAAAAAGCTCAATTGTTGATAGAGGACATCCACCGTCTTAACAACTGCTTGACGAAGATGAACACAAACAACAACATTAAATCTATTGCTATAATAAGTTTATTGGCCCTACTATTTTTCCGGTATATAACTATCTAGTCTATGTAAATCATGTTGTGTCTGTGTGTGTCTCAGTGTCTATGGAAATCTTAATTAAACTATTGCCATTAACGGATCAAAATAAGAATTTTATCGTAATTCAGCTTTATTATATATGATAACAATATATCCAAAATTTGCCATGGTGGGCTGGATGCGGTTAAATACAATTTCGTTTTGGATGCATTTGCCATTTTCATTAATTAATACTGTCACAAAATGTTAAGCTTACTAAGCATTTACTCCCTCCGTTTCCTAAAGATCTTCCCACTTACTGTTCCTACAGATACCAAGGAAAATCAAGTTGTGTGGGGCAGGGTGTGAGTAAAGTAGGAGAGATAAAGGGGTTAAGATAAATAAACAAATAAAAATGGGTTAAAGTAGGAGAGAGAAAGGGAGTAAAATTGAATTAATAATGTAATGGTGGACCATATGATAGTGACATGAGAGGGTAAATAGGGAAATTTGTTTTGCCAAATAAGGAATAAAGCAAAAGAGGGAAGATCTTTTGGAAACACCCTTAAACGGAAAGAGGGAAGATCTTTAGGAAACGGAGGGAGTACAATATAATGTGTAATATTTGCAAACCATTTATGGTCTATTTGGGAGTCCTCATTTCATTTGAAATGATGGATTTGGCCCAATTTAAATGTTTGGCAATCCAAAGTATTTGGATTTGGAATTGGACCAATTTCATGCCTAATTAAAACTAGTTCATTATTGGAATTTCTAAATAGCAACTAAAAACTAGTGATTTCAAATTCCAAAAAGCCCAATCTCGGTCTTTGACCACTTCTACAACACGCGATATCTTTCCTGTCTCTCTCTTCCATTTCTCTCTCCTCAATTTCTCCATTACGTTTAGATTTTGGTGATGAATATTTGAATTATATTATGATTGTTTATATTTTATAGTTAAAAATGAGAATTTGTGGAAATTAGGGTTTATAATTTAGGGTGGAGATGGAGTGGAGAAGAGAGGGTGTGATAATATGAGTGTTAAATTACTCGCTCAGAATTGAAATCCAAAATTTTAAATTCTAGTGATTCTCAAACAACATATTGGAATTTGAAATTCTTTTATTCTCCAAACACATAACTTGAATTCAGATTCCTAGATTTCAATTTCAAAAATTGAATTTCGCAATTTCAAATAGATTACATGATTCCAAACGCAACCTTACAACATTTGTAATTAAGCATTAACCGTGTAATACATCTTCCACCAAACAAAGGTGCTTGCATTTATAACAGTTTAATGTGTTCAGCTTATAAATAGTGTTGATGCCTCCAAGCAATATATCCCTCACAAACCCATTGCAATACTTATTTTCACATCCTCTGTAACATTTTATATAAACGTAATGGCTGCATCAGAATCATCCTCTTCGGGTAATTCTCTTAGGTTGGGGGAGGAAGGCCATGATAAGTCAATAGGAAATTCAAACAACACTATAGATATTGTTGGCAACAAAAGCGTTGTAGATGAAGGTCGATCAGACTCAATTATGTGTAAGTTTCTTGTGAAAGGTGGTGGATACGATCGAGAAGATGAGTATGAAATGTATGCCAACAACAAGTTCATCTTCATATACTTTGGCTACGCTCGAAGAGCAAGAATTGACGCAGAGGATTTGTGGTTTTTGTATAGGGGGGAGTACTTTAGCCCGGACCACGCATCGGCTACACTATGGCTTTGTGGGAATGATGTCTCATTGGCGTACCTAAAGGTAAATAATTATTTAAGAGGGTAATGAAAAGAATCATTTAAATATGGCAATTATATATGAATCTAATACATAAAAGTCAGAATCTTAATTATATAAAGTAAAGAGTCATCAACTATAGGTTGCCTAGTAAGATTATATAATTTCCTATTTTGTATGTTAAGTGTTGTTTTTACATTTGCGTTCATACTTGTGTAGGGTAAGGAAGCATTTAGTGTGTCAGTTAACCCGAGACGAGGCTTGGTCGGAATGGAGGGTATTCACTATACAAGATCTAGTACCACACCAAATGTGAAACGATTTAGGGTAAGAGAAGATTCATCTATTAGAAATTTGTTTCACGAATGGGTAATTCAGCAAGATGTAGACCCTCATTGTCTCAAGATGTGGGTGGATACTAGGGATCTAAATCTAAATGTACGAGTTGGTGATGCAAATATCTATGACGGTGTCGTTTTATACGCCGAAAACATGACTAAAAAAATAAACTATGGGTGATAGCGTGCATATACATATTTTGGGATACTTAGTAACTTGCACGTAGAACAAGTTTGAAAATTGTGTACTAATTAGTAAATTGGCCGTACAAGGTTAATCATATTGAGGTAATTTTTTTGTCATAATTATTAAAGTGCATGTAACATGTAACGTATGTACGACTGTATTTTGTAGTAATGTACATGTATTTTGTACTACGAAAAGGTACATATGTAATATCAATCATTATACGAGTGGTATGATTATTGTGGGAGTTGGTATATGAATATATTTTAAAGTTTTAAATTTCTATTAACTATTTATATTGCGCTTAAATATAGTGCGTTCAATGAAATGACAAACGCAACTAATATATATGCAATGACCTCATCACAAACCCAAAAATTTATGTCTCTATGAACTCATCATCATTTCTCACTTCTCTATCTCTTACTTCCTCCCAGCATTAATGGAAGACCAAGCACCCACACACCAACTAACCCCTAACTACTAACTCCCAAATGGCTAGGTTATTGCTGAATCTCAGGCCATAACCATATAGGCGAACCCAACTACACCACGCTCCCCGGAGATGTACCCAAACAACTTGACCTATGAGTAGTCCCATGTATGGTGACTCTAAATGCACCTGGCACACACTCCGTGATATGGTTCGCCATCTTAGTAAGGATATGGGCCTACTTGATAGTTGCAACATACTTTGAATGGTGAGGAAGAAGTTATTGGTCATCTCCCTAACCAGTACGACCTCATTCAACTACCGGCTGCATTCCACATTTTCCTAGATTGGAGTTTTGACACCAAGGACAATGATAGTGAGACCGACGATGTAATACTCCTCATGATTGCTTTAAAGGAATTTAACAGGCTGCTCATTCTAACAAGATGCATCTTTATTTTAGAGAGTTCATTCCACAATTAAGCGTGCTTGGCATGGAGTAGTCTAGGGATGGTTGCCCTCCTGGAAAGTTTCTCAGAGTGCGCATGAGTGTGGACAAAATGCGCCTGAAGAACTTGTGTTGGTTATTGAGGACAATTGTTGGTCCTGGATGCGCATTGGTGACGATATACTCGACTCCAGATGGGTCGGGTGATACAAATGGTATCAGAGCAACTCTACGACCGCGTGCTGATCGTGTGGATAATTAATCCAAGCTTACTTGCCTAGTTAGGGAGGATTCTTGAGCTATATTACCAGCTGCTTTTTGAATATGTGATTAGTTTCTAGGCTAGGGCGACCCATAGGCCGTATGCCGAATATGTGTAGTCCTCAGGCACAACGAGGACATTGTTGCCCTCAAGTGGGGATGTATGTAACACCACTCATTAGGGGTGTGCATTATCGGATATCGGATCCGATCCGATCCAAAATTTTGGATCGACAAAAATCTGATCCGAAAAAATCCGGATATCCGAAGATCGATCCAAAACGTTAATTTCCTTTGGTCCAAGCCATTGCCCATTGGCCCACTGCATAAGTGCTTATAATCCACAATTTTTGCCAACCTATGGACAATTGGGCAGTGGGCATGTGTAAGAACACTTAATAATTAATATTAACCTCAATTTAGATCTGTCAATGTATCAATGTATGTGTAGTAAGCTTACTTGTGTTCGAACACTTAGTGAATATTAACCTTACATAATCATTTAGATTTGTCCATGTGTAAGAACACTTAATTATATAATAATATTGTAATGCCACTGTATGTGCAGTAAGCTTTACATATACTTCATATACACTTAGTGCTAGTGTGCTACTGCTGTCTGTTATTACCTATTGGGCTATTGGACAATTGAAATACTGTTTGTGTGCACTGTGTAGCCCATCTGAAAAAGTTTTACAAAATTTAAAATTTCGGGTTTTCGGATATCTGATATGTCAAAAAATCCGATCCGTATCCGATCCGAAAACCCGATAATTTTTTCGGATATCCGATCCGAAATATCCGAAAATTAAAAATCGGATCGGATATCCGAAAAATCGGATTGGATCAATGGATTACCGGATCGGATCATTCCGATCGGATTTTTTTGCACAGCCCTACCACTCATGATTGCGTTAAAGAGATTTAGCAGGCTACGCATTCTAACAAGATGCATCTTTCTTTTAGAGAGCTCAATTTCTTAGTTACTCCACAGTTAAGCTTGCTTGGCTGGGAGTAGTCCATGGATGGGTGACCTCTTGGGAGGTTTCTCAAGGTATGCATGAGTGAGGACAAAATGCGTCGGAAGAACTAGTGTTGGTTATTAAGGACAATTGTTGGTCCTCGATTTGAAACCAACTATACCACCATCTGGCCAGGTTCACTTAGCGTCTGATAAAGTTGTAAGCGTTGTCATGGGTCCTACACAGATGGCTTGCATGTGTTTCACATAATAAGTCCTATGTCTTGCATTAAGATATATGTATCATTGGTGGAGAGGAAGGTGAATAAGCAAAACTACAACTTCATTTGGGTTCAACTTAACGGGATTATTGATGAGCCAACAATGTTTGTTCCGCACACACCTATCTTGGTGTGGAACACAAAAGGACAAATTTTATTCAATATTTTTGGGAGGTTGGTGAGAACGAGTTCTATAACATAACGAAGACACTTGGAATAACTATGGTTTGTACGGTCGTTGAGGGGGAGGGACTAAGTAGTAGGATCGGTGTCATGTGGTCCGTGGACCAGATTTCGAAAAGGATTTTGTGGCCATACCCAAGTACAAAGGCTCAACTACGCGTGTTTGCAAAGGTACCATTCTTTCTTCATTGTAACATATCTTTTCGTAGCATTTACTTAAAAATTTTCTCCATGCAGTCTAAAGCTCACCCTCATCAAGGAAAAGGTTGTCCGCCCCTTGATTTTGAACGAGTAGGGTTTTATGTGCTCATTGGATCATCATTTAGAACAAGGAAGGTATTATGTGTTTTTTGGATAATTTAAGGTTGGAAAATTTGTTTTAAATAAGCCAAATTTTGGGCGGTCTTCCCATTTTAAGTCTACCTTTTGATTATTCATGATTGAGTTAGGCTTGTATGTTTGTTTTCTTCTATTGAGTTTAACTTGTTTGTGACTTGTTTAGTAGGTTACTTATGATACATATTACATGGTATTTTTGTATTAGCTAAGAAAATCATTTTGTACGAAATTTTGTATTTCAAGTATGACATGGTATTCTGTAAATGGCTATTAGTGTTTTTCATTGTTGTCTATCACTTAGCATTTTTGTATTTCTACTAATGTCGATTTAGCTAACATAATTTACCGTATCGTTTACCTCTTCTGTTTTTTACATTTTAGCATCTACAGCATAATTATGAATTATTAAACCGGTTTTTCTAACCTATGCACCTAGTGCAAAGGTTAAGACTTATCTATTTAACAAATTAATCACCTAAAATAGAATATCCTCTCTACAATTATGCTAAATATATATTACTGATAATTTTTCTTTGATTAAAAAAAATGATAAAATATATTATAATAAGGAAACTAACTATTTAACATAATTGTGGGGGAGGATATTTTATTTTAGTTAATTAGTTTGTTTAATAGATATGCCTTAACCTTTACACTAGGTGCATAGGTTAGAAAAATCGTTATTACAATTATTAAATTCAAACAATGTAAAGATAAGTAATATTATTAAACACCATAGAAACCGAGAAGTTGAGGTCCCCTGCATTAATCCATAGCAATTAATGAAAGCAAACTCAACTGGAAAATTTGTATTACTTGAAGTCCCCCAATACTTGTTACTTATACTTACCTTCTAGAACATAATTATCATTTACTACAATTACAAATTTTTAAAAATATATTTATTTATACGTTTATGTCATATTAATCTTGAGTTCACACTTTTATTCATACACATTTATACGTATATTGTGTCACTTTTTTTTCATTTCCGCTAAACACAAGCATTGTGTAGAAATTGGTTTTCAAATATATTTTCCATTGAAAAACTTGACTTGTAATAGATATTTGTTTACTTGACCACTGTTTACAGCTTTCCAACATTGAACTGGTACCATAAAGATATGCGAATGAAATTATGAAACGTATATACCTAAGCTTTCCTTTATAGTTGTTACCTTAGGTCTGTAATACGCATGTTTTTCTTCTGCAATACATGCTTTTTTCCGTTCACATTTATAGTGACAAGATGGGTTCAGGATTTGCAAATCCTTTGCCCAGCTAAGACGTGATAGCGTATTGATTTAGCCTATGAGTATAAATAAATGTGAAGTTATGCAAATCATATAATATGTGCCCGAAACTTCTTTCCCTTTCCCTACACCTCGAATTACATGATTTCAAAACTTGTGAAAACATTTAAGTGAAAACACGTAAATAACAAAATTTACTAACTACAAGTCCTAAATATATACTGAAGTAGTAAAGACATATTTATTTTTATTGATGTCCATAATCTTATATCTTACGATGGCATTTCCGTCTTCCGACCCCAATTAGTTTGCTTATAGCTCGCACGAGTCAAAAAAAAAATTGCTTTGCATTATGTTGCAGCTGATCTTGTTTTGCAAGGGGGCTTCCCAATAGGAATGCTATTTGAAATTTGTGGGAAAAGTGGATTAGGTAAGACACAGATTTTTTGCAGTTGGTTGTTAGGTGTCAATTATCCCCTAACTTGGTGGTGTTTTTGTTTCGCCAATTTACATACATAGCAATAATGTTTTCCCATCTACACATCATAACCAATTAGTGGAAGCTACTAAAGAAAAATTATATGCATCAAGGGAGTACTTAACTATGGACTACATTATGGTCAAACGTGTTGGTAATTCCAATGAAGTTATAACTGCAATTGATTCGTTACGTGTTATCTGCAACGACGTGGCCAACAGAAGCAACAATGTTCGGTTGATTATAATTGACTCCTTTGCCGCAATTTTCTGATGTGAATTCTCAAACAATCAAGGTGAAATGAGGAGAAGGTCAAATTTGTTTTTCACGCAAATTAAGAGAAATTGCGACAAATTATAATATTGTCGTTGTCATAACAAATGAAACGCGTGAGGCGTCTAATGATTCCTTCTTTACTATAAATAATATTCCTTTAACGTCTTCAATTAACGATGGGAGGTCTATAAACAATACTAGGATCGACATGGTCTAATTGTATTAATAGCAGGTGTTTTGTAGGAATATCAACAGTGAATGGCAAAAGGGAGCAATATTTCAAAGTCATTTACTCTCCACACCTAACTAACAACGAATGTCTTTTCGTAATAGATGCGCATGGAATAGTCGATGAACCAAATTATTAGTAATATTTCAACCCTTAACTTAATAGTTCAAGTTCTAGATTTCATGTATAATTTCAACTTTTCAAATTTATGTAATATTAATGTAAGAGTTTTTATCTCAACTACTTCAAGTAATTAAATATTAACTTCTTATTCTATGATTTCTTTTTCATATTTGGTGTCATTATTTACTTAGCGAAACTCACTTGTATTTAGTTAAACTTACTTTCATCCGTGAAAAAGTGAATACAACCAACCTATGGGCAAAAATAACTAGATGCATGAAACGATACCTTTAGGCCTACAACATGCTACCACACAAAACAGGGCCACAAATTTATAAATTCAATGAAACGAAACCTTAGGCCAAAATTTATCAACAAGAATGAAATTGCAACCATTTCATTCGCATGTAATTACATACAATATACTACACTTCTGGCCACAATGTCAAACAACAATTTTCTTCAACACTATCTTCATTTCCACCCTGCACAAAGAAACAAAATTATTATTACTTTTGGAAAAATGTATCTGCTAAATCATAAGTCAACTTTTACCTTCCCAGTTAAGTTCTTTATTGTTCTTCTTCCCCTTCTTCTTGTCTTGACCACTCGGTTCCTCATCCGTTGTGCGCTTTTTACTCTTCTTCTTTTCTACACATGAAAGAAACAGAACTGACTGCCCCTTTCGAGGCTTTTTAGGAGGGTTCCTTAACTCCGGCCACATCTACATTTGGAGGAGTCAAATTACTCACTTCACATGGGGGTATCATATCATTTTTCAATCGATGTTGGTATTGCTTCCAATTCGTCCACATTAGAATTTTTTTTCCCTTTCGATACCGAAGAGAGTGCCATGTAATTGGTGATAGTGTTGTTCCCAACCGAAGATGGGGTGACAATCACCTTTTCATTCGTTGTTTTCATTGCATGCCTCTCCTCCAAACGAACGTCCAAAATTTTAAGTGTTTTAATCACCATATCGGACTTTCCATAATGGAACGCCTTCAAACATGGGCTCGAAAGTTTCCATCATCTTGTCGTAGCACATGCCTTACTCTGTTTTAGAAGGGTCATGATACGCTATCTTAACCATTGTATGCCTCCGAACAACATCCTTCTGCCACTGTTCAAAAATATACTTTTGCGGCACCTCGCCATGAGATTCAAACAACTTACATTCACACCATGCCTCCGTGGTCACCTTATCAATTTTCACACAATAGGTCCTCCTCTTGGACAAAGCTACCTCATTCCTTGTTTTCTTACATTTCACCGAAACCCGATTGGCAAATGTATGCTCATCCACACCCTCACTTATTTTCCTTGAGTCTCTGCAATGAACATACAACATTTTTAAGCATTTCGCTTGCACTTCCTTGAATTTAGCATCCGTTTGAAGTCCTTGAAATACCTTTTTAACTTCAAAGTTCGTTGCAAGCTTCCTTACATACCTACTAGAGTTAGCATCCCTCGTTTTCTCTGACTTGGCTCTTGTCTCCATTGCGTTGCAATATTGTTCAGCAAAGTCCACCAACTTCGTATTCTTGTGCATAAGGGTGTTAATGAGCTAGGGTGGCTTGCAAACTATTCGGGTTCGGCTCGACAAAACTCGGCTTGAGAGGGCTCGATTCGAGTTCGAAATCGGCTCGAGGCCTTCACAAGCCGAGCCTGACCCTAATAGAGTTCGGCTGGAATGCTCGCAAATAAGTTCGATAAATTTTAAATTAGTATCTTAAATGTAATTTTTTAATCCAACTTGGACCTTTAAATAGTATATATTCCACTAAAATCCCACATTGGTTAACAAAATAAACGCATTCCTTATTTTCTATATAAATAGTTATTACCCCTAAATTTCTACTCCATACCCCTACTTAGAATTTAATTTTGTCCCACCTTGATTAGGAAATAAAACTTACCCTTTACTTCACAAAAAGAATGAAGACTATATTTAAAATATTTGATTATTTAAGTATTGAACTACTTAATAATTGATTATTTTACCCTTTAAACGCTGAAGCTAGCTGGATATTTTTAAAACACAAAGCATGAAATTATATTAACTTAACCCAAAATACAAGCATCTAACTATTTCCCAACAATAGAAGAACGAGATTCATTGAATTACAAATTCTTGTAGATACCCCTCAAAAAACGTTCTTGTAGATAATCACGTCATTGTTGAAGCAACTTACACTCTAGTTTTTTCTCTTTTTTTAGGATGGAATTTGTTTTTCATACGAAACTGGAAGTCGCACATTGACATTTTAGTAATGCTAGGAGTGATATAAAGTTATAAAAGCATATGCAGAGTGAGTTTGTTTATCTTTAACAAAACATATATTCCCACATTGAAATCTTAGTATTTCTAAGAGGGAAACCAAGTTATCAAAACATGGGTAGGATGAGTATCTTTTCTTTAACAAATCATGGAGTCTCACATTGAAATATTAACAATGTGAAAAGGAAAACCAAGTTATAAAAGCATATGATGGGTGCGTGAACAAACTCACTTACTTTCTTGGGGATACTTTTTCCTATATGGTTGGGCCTAAGTGCCTAAGTGTAGCTTTATTTATTGACTTGGACTTGTTGGGCCAAAGCCCAACTTTTTAAAATTAAGTTTCGAGTCGAGCCTCGAGTCGAGCTTGGACCTTGTCCTCTCGAGCTGAGCCATGCCCAAATATTTGAGGCTCGTCGAGCTTTGAGCTCGAGCCGAGCTTGACTTCAGCTGTTTTCGAGTCGAGCCGAGCCTAAGCATGTTCGGTCTCGGATCGGCTCGTTAACACCCCTACTTGTGCACATCACCATCGAAAAAGCTATTAATGCTTTCTAAACTTTGTGTTGTTTTCATGCCAGCCAGAAAAAGATGTTTTTCAGATATGCGGGATCGCACATGCTCCTCTCACTATACAAACCTATCATTGTGATACATAATTGTTCATTAATAAACACATTCTTACAATTATCAAATACAATTACTCTTGAACTGTTTTCTCATAAATCACAATCTTACCATTGTAAATAACATTGCATTGGCTCATACCACTAAACATACTTTTATTACAATACTCACACCACAATCTACATATTATACTATAATATAAAATAAAATTTAGTATAAAACCTTATTATGTCCACTGCAAATTTAGTATGTCTGCCATCCGCGCACTCTAAATGCCAAGACTTATCACATGCATATTTCAAGTGTAAACAAATTTACTAATATACTGTCAACAAATACTTAAGTGTAAAGCAGAAGTTCCCTTCCATGCACATCAACCACGTATTAAACACCCAAGCATAAGTTTCGGGGTCCTTATGAGAAAGTAGAGCAAACCCTAGAAGTATAGTTTGACCATCGTGATTTACCCCAACAAAATTCACAAATGGAAGAGCGTAGTCATTCGTTAGATAAGTCGCATCAAAGCATACCACATCATCGAAATACTCGTACATCACTTGACTCCTAGCATCTACCCAAACTACATCTTTCATGTTCCCAAATCATCTAACCGGTTCATGTGGAAGAAATTTTTGTTATCCGTTGTCATCTTATTAAATTAGCTCATCATTGTATTTGCGTCCCCTTCTTTGAATTTCAACTTATGTTCCTTTGCAACAATATTCCGCAAATCCCGCTCAGTTATCGCCAAATTTTCCAAACCATTCCTTTCTTTAGCAAGGCAAGGATGAATTTGATAAATCCCTACTTTGACAACCTGTCATTAGATAACTTTCGCCTAACAACACAATTCACATCTCCTTGTCGGCATTTGCATGTACCTTAACTTATCCGGTGTTGGGTTGTGATTTTCATGTATTAGGTTCACCTTCTTCACTTTCCATGCACGTTACTCATTAACACTAACAAACAACATAACTGGGCACCCACACTTCTTAGTCTTCCTAGCTAGAAGAAATCTCCAATCTATTTCTACCAACGACAATCCTGTTACCTTCCACAATTTTCCTCTTGTCTTCTTGGCCACCACACTCACACTTCTAGGTATAGTTACGCCAACACCCCATCATCACCATGAAGACATTTGCTCCGTTTCCTAGAATTAGCCGCTCTAAGAACACCAAAACCCTCTTGTTTACCATACCTATTAAAACAATCATCAACTTCATCCCAAGACCCAAAAATCATACCAATTGTTGGGACTACAGTCGCCACAACTTCCTTATTGTTTGACACGACAGTTCCTACCTCCTCCATGTCTATATCATTAGCTTCTTCAAATTCCTCATTCCAACCAATTGCATTAGTGTTCAGGTCAATACTTCCTGTCTCTATCGTATCACAATTCGATTCCCACAAGGCATTGAACCCTTTCACAACTGTTAAATCATTGTTAAAGTCCAAGTTTCTTATCTCCGACAACATTTCTCGTTCTCAATTATCGTAAATTAACAATCAGCATTAATATGCCAATCAATAATTCTACTTTCTTATACAACATTAATTGCGCAGACAAAATATCAATTATATGTAATATGTCAACCACCATAACAATATTAATTAACAAAACATCTCAAAAGTTAACATGTAATAATATTGTCAAGTTAACAAAATAAATATTGGAATTCGCCTATCTTTTTACCCCATTTATCTTTTCAAACCTGACATTCTACGTAACATAGAAATTGATGTTCGAATTTGCCTATTCCTTTTCGCAATTATTTTATCAACTCAAACATTAATTTACCTTCTTGCTATTCCATCCATTCTTAAGAATTGAATTTCACTACAACTACACACACAATACGTACCTGTTGCTGCTACGAGGGTTGCTGCTCTGGAGGAATGTAACTTATATACTTCGTGCACTGACCCTCCATCAATGTATTCACATGTTGACCACAAATGTCTGTTGTTTTTTTTTTTTTGCCAGCTCTCATTCTTCACTTTTGATTATTTCCAATTTTCAAATTTTCACCTTCGAAATCAGTTTTCAATTTTCCACAATCTTTTAGATCCGTTAAGGATTTGCTATTGGGGTAATTTCCAAGTACAAAGTAGAGAGAAGAGAGAGATCGAGGAAAGATAATGTCCCTTTCAACGTAGTACAGAAGAGAGATGAGAGAGAAATTCAACTGCTTATATTGGCTTTTTGCTTTTTCAAATCAACATTTTTGTCTCTCTTTTTCTCTACGCAAAATTACAAAAGTACCCTCAATAGTGGATTGACAATCAACTATCCGTTAGTGATTTATCATCCCCCCAGCCCCCAAACTCCTTTCCCAACTATTTTTAGGTTGACGAATCAAACACGGGGCGTAGCCGTGAATTTTGGGGAGTGATCCTAGGTCACCTCCTCTCATGGAATAATAAAAGTTCTCTAAAATTCAACCCTCTAAAATTCAACCAACTAAAATACGAAAGTCACGAGGTAAAACTTCATCACAAAAACTTTCTTGTTGCTCCTTGCTTGTAGTATCATTTATTCACTACTAACTAAATCATTGATTTCTCTTATGTTACATGCAGATATATATATATATATATATATATATATATATATATATATATATATATATATATATATATATATATATATATATATATATATATATATATATATATATATTATATGCCCTCAGCCTCACACCTTCAACTACAACAGCAGAAAAAATAACTACAGTTCTAAATAAAGCCAGCGGCAAGCACTTCCAAACTACTATCTTTGGTCTATCTTGCTGCAAGTGGAGATGAAGAGAACTCATTGCCTGATATATCATAGAAGAGGTCATCGCTCTTGCACAATGCGTACACAACATCTACCATACTTGGCCGCTTTGAAGGATCTCTATTAACACAAGCAACAGCCACAGCCATCATATTCGTCAAGCCCTCTAGCGAGGGGGATTCCTTCTTGAAGAAACTATCCATCCACTCCATCAATTTTCCCACCTTTTCTTCCTCAGTTCCGACCCAAATTTCTTGAGCACTAGCCCAAAGTACTTTCCCCTCCTCATCTATCGCTTCCCTTCCTGAAAGCAACTCGAGCAACACTACACCAAATGAGAAGACATCCATTTTTGGTGAGACTACACCATCAGTCAAGTATTCAGGCGCGATGTATCCTTGGGTTCCTACGATGTGCATAGTTATAGCATTGCACCCAGACCTTGCTAGCCCGAAATTGGCAATCTTTGCTCTCATATTGGTGTCGAGGAGAATGTTGCTGCTCTTGATGTCTTTGTGAACCACTTGTGGCCTTGTATGCTCATGGATGTATTGAAGACCATTTGCAATATCAATAGATATCCTTAGTCTAGCTTTCCAGTTCAATTTACCCTTGTTTTCGTGTAGAAACGAATAAAGAGATCCTTTTTCTATGTACTCATAAACAAGGTAGCAACTTGCATCCTCAGGATCTATGGAAAATCCTTCCAATCTGACCAAATTTCCATGATTTACCTGCAAAAGACAATCAAGTTAAGCAGCTTGTCAGACGTCTGAAGACAAAGTTGAAGTAATTGTATCCATCCATATCAATTTTAGCAGTAACCAAACATCGATTTGGACACAAAATATTCTAAACGTCCCGGCGCTGATTAAGTCCAGTACTCCATACATTAAAAAAGTGTTAACTGCGGAACTTTCAAGATACAATCATGATACCAATTACCAAGAAGTTCACTCATAACAAAATCAGCAGGGTTTTGCTCTCACTGTTAGAAACTAAACGTGGAATTTAAGCTAGTCATGACTCATGCGACAGCTTAATATCCAACAAAAGGAGTTTATGTTAGTTTATACTCCTAATAATAACTAGTTGCAAGAACTTGTCTTCTTCCCGCTTCGAAATAATAATTCATCAACCAGACAACCATTTTAGCAATATAATAGGACACCCTCCAATTCTAATAGACAATTATAGTCAATGAGCCATCAATTACCACCTAATCACTGTTTTTAGTAATTAGTAGTGGTATCTTCACTAACTCAGCTAAAGAATGAAGATATACCACCTTTAAGTCTTAGTCTCTCACCCACTCATCACGGTCTTATTTATGAATACATGTTTTGACCCAAGTTGCATCATACTTTGAAAGTTTTGTTTTTTCCACTATACTTTTCAATTTAAGAAACCATGAGCCTTTTATTTTTCTAACAAGGTACAGGAAAGCCCAAGTTTATCTGGTCAATTTGCAAAAAAAATTAAGCATTTTCATAATGAAGATTAAAATCAATATTAAGTGAGTAAAGTAAAAGTGGGTGACAATTCTGTAAAAAAGTCGAAGTTTCTCTATCCATTATGAGTTACGGGTCACTTATTGTGACAATTCCAAATAAAAGAACTAGGTCAATTTAAAAGAAATGGACCAAGTTATACTAATGTCATAGTAGATGTTCAATATATAGACAAAATTGCGGCATATACAATTGCGAGTTTAGATATGTATTGCTTGGCACATCAAAGAGATAAACCAGGCAGCCCTCAGGTAAATACAAGTCATACTTCAAGAATATGAAAGAAAAATTAGATTCAAAGAAAGAAAAATAAGATAATGAAATATACCTTTTGCAAAATCTTCAATTCCTCATAAGCATTCCATTTCATCTTCTTAATAGCATACGATTTACCATCAATATAACCTTTATAAACAGAACCTTGAATCACACATTTCTCACTAAACCCATCAGTAGCTTTATTCAACTCCTCAATTTCATAAATCTTATACTTATCCAAAGTATCAGAAACATCAGCCAACAACAAATTCTGTTCTAATTCCTTCAAATACTCTCTTCCACCACCTTTCCCTACACTATGTTGCTTATTCACCTCCTCTAAATCCCTCTCCTTCATCTTCTTCCTATACTCAACTTCTCTATAAATCAACAACAAAGAAACCAAAACTAGCAACAGAACAGAAATCCCAAAACCAACTCCTAAACCAACAACAGCCCCTTTATGATCACTATTTGTATTAATAACCACACTACTCTGATTAGTCTGATTATTAGTAACAACACCAGGAGTTACAGTTTGATTAAGCCTAACAAGTCTCGAAACCGGAACGAAGACCGTATCGAAAATTCCAGGATCATCATTCCCATTCAGATCAACAATAGACTGTCTGGACACCCCAAATAAAGAAGCAATAGAGTCTAAACTATCATCAGGTTGGAAAACATAAGAAACCAAGAAACTGACATTATTTCGCAACTGGGTATTGTTAGGACACTTACAAAAGATGGGAAAAGAGATTTCAGCACCAACATCAATATTATAAATATCAATATCAGGGTGAACAGCTTGAGTAGATTCGTAAGTTGTAAGATTACCAAAAACAGAAGTAGAAGCAAAGTACAAAGTGTCACCTGGGTTAAAAGTGTAAGTGAAGCTAGCATATGAGATAGCTCTAAGTGTTTGGTTTTGAACAGGGTGGCACCCACATGAGATGGGTATGAAAAGGGGTTGGTTTGGGAGAAGAGAGAGTGATGTGTTGTCAACGTTGCTGGGTTTTGAGATGGTTGGTCTACTGACATTGAATAGATCACCAATGGAAGCAAGGTCACCAAATCTAGGAGGGTTAGCTCTGTATAATACATATGTTTGGCAAGGGAAGTTGGTGGTTGTGGTGTTGGGTGTGCAAGTGTAGCCGTATGTGGGTGGTTGTGATTTTGAATGGTGTATGATGTTGAGGAAAAGAAGGAGGATTAGGTAGTGGAAATTGAAGAGTTTTGGCAACATTTTTGTGTTTTCACCTTTCTGTTTTTTGGGTTGTTCAGGTTTTTTGTTTTTCTGATTGTTGAATTATGTGCTTGTGCAAAGAAAGACCCTGTGAAGCTGTGACTCCTGTGAGGCATTTAAGTAAGTCGAGTCTTTGCACAAGTTTGACAAGATGACTTCGAGGAGAAAGTTCAACGCTACCAAAGTCGTAAATCAAGTCACCTTTAATTAAAGCTGATCATTTTGTCCCGATCGGTTTTTGGGTAGAATTTTTTAGCCCGCGGTCAGGCTCGGTTGGACCTAGTCCGAATTTTTTTTGTTTTGGGCGGGTTTTGGGAAAGCCAAAAATAACTTTTTAATTTATTTTTTGGCCCGACCTGATTTTGGCCCGAAATAGCGGACTTTGGGCATAAATTTTTGGCCCCAATTTTGGACCGTCCCATGATCACCTCTACCTTTAATTTGAATAGAAAACATTGTGTTTTATGGATGTATATCATTTGTATGCTATTATGTTTCATTGGTTATTATGAGGCAAAATTGGTCTTAACATCCTAAATTATAGCGCGAGTGCACCAAATAGCCTCAACTACGACTTATAGTCAGAACACCTCAAAATACGGACATTGGTGCAGTACGGACCATAAAGGAGGTCGGTGATCGAAATTCTCACCGGCAATAAGTCGAGTGCAAGATATTGGGCGGCGATTAAAGCGTTTTCCTTGATTGTGATTGAACTTTCAAGTAGTTTGAAGTACTGCAAGCAATCAATGTCGACAGTAAAACCCTATCATTACCAAAAATGGTATTTGAATTCTTCTTGAAACTTGAAGATGAAGACCAGTCATCGGATTTCACTCTTTCACAATTTAGGGTTCATTTGGAAAGAAAGAGGGAATTTGGGAAAGTAAGAGGTAATTCGGGGAAGAAAGTCTTTTTGTTCAATTGTGGAATGAGAAAATGAAGACACATGCCTTTTTTTGTTTAAGTAAAAAATTAGGGTTAGAAAAGAAGAAAACAAAAAAAGGGGAGAGAATCGGTTGAGAATGATGGGCACCGACCTTATTTATGGTATAGACTGCACCCAAGTCCGTACTTTAGCGTGTTCTGGCTATAAGTCCTAGTTGAAGCTGTTTGGTGCAACCGCGCTATAGTTCACGGTGTTAAGGTCAATTTTGCCTTATTATTATTACTATGATCTACCATTCACTAACTTAAAATCTAAAATATACAATAATCAACAAACACGAAGAATTGGTACACATTTAGAATAGAAGATTTGGACTCCTTATTTGTTGTTATAAATGAGTTTTTTAATTTGCAATTCTTTTTTCTAAAAAATATATTATTTTCATTTAGCATTCATACATATACAAAAGTACAATCGTAACTCGCAATATTTAAACATGAAGTTGTTATTAGTTGTTATTAATATTTGTTTTCCTTTGCTTGTAATTTTTGAGTTTTCTATATGCGTCGTAATGTATATATTTTCATAATACGTTACTTTTATTATTTTTACATATAGTATATAATTAGAGATGTGAGGAGTTAAACTTATAACATGATAAATCTAAAAGTCAAAATATAACGAATAAAAGAAAACCAAAAAGGTATAATATAAGATATGAGTTTTTTTTGTCTCGAAGATTAACCGGATGGACCTAGACTTGGATAACTTCGCTGATGCCTAATACTTTCTAGTTTCTAGGATGTACTAGATTCCAAATTCCAATCTCACCGAGCTCATCTTTGAAGAGAAGTAATAAATGAGTAATACTGCAAGTTTGAGTGTGAACCGTAATGATGCTGGTCATGGGACTAATTGAAGTCATTCATTGTGAGGCCCTCATGTTGAAGAAGTTGTTGAAAAGTCTTGGATGAGGATGTTCACTCCAGACTCCATAGTCTCTTTGCCGTGTTATCACGATCAGGAGAAAGGCTTTACCTAAGAAAGAATTAGCAATTTACGCACGCGATGTGTGCCTCATTTTTTAAAAAAACAAATTCTATTTTTTTTTTGGGTATTAGCAAGGGTAAAATTTGATCCATTATCCCAAAATTGTAACCGAAAAGTATAAACTAATTTCAGTTTTTTTTTGCTTGTCTAACTTTTAAATTCTGTTTTCACACGTTGATATTTAAAATTTTAATCATTTTAAATCTTGTCCTTTTCTAAATTTTAACACTTTGAGCTTCAATTATATTTGAAATGACGTTCTAGGTTATTAGTTTTAGTTTATATGTTAATTTTAAGTTTTAATAAAGTTTCCTGATTATTTGAGTGATTTACGCAACGTGATTTTCTCAATTGTATGAGTGATTTGTAAAGTTTCTTTTTTAAGTGATTTGTGAGTGAGTGTTGTAAATTGTTTTTAGTTAGTTTTCTTTGAGTGCCGATTTTGATTTTGACATTCCTTTTGTAATTTAGAAAGGGAAGGGGGCAAAATAAACATTTCAAAAGAGGACACCATTGCTCCCCCCTTCCCTTATATAATAGAGATTTACGGTTATTTCACCAAATACCCCTGACAAAAAAAATTATTCACCAAATACCCCAATTTTTTTCAAAATTCACCAAATACCCCAAAAGTTAACGGACGTTAGTCGTCGTTAGTGTTTATTTACAAGTTTACCCTAAGTCAACCTAATTAGTCCTAAGTCAACCTAATTAACTCTAAGTCAACCTAATTAATCCTAACTAAACCATAACCCTAACCCTCTCACCCCTAACCGACCAGCCCCCATCCCCCTAACAACCCCAGCCCCACCAGCCCCCTCCCCCGCAGCCACCAACGCCAGACCCACCCCCCTTCCCCGCAGCCACCAACCCAGACCCACCCTCCCGCGACTCCCTCTTCCGCCACTCCTTCTCTCTTCGCTTGCGGTGGTGGTGGTGGACGACGAATCGAGCTCTTCGAATCGACGCTGCAAATATTCCCTCTCTCTTCGCTTGCGGTGGTGGTAGACGACGAATCGAGCTCTTCGAATCAACACTACAAAGATCTCCGGCGGGGTGGGGGGAGGATTCGGGCTAGGGAGGGGGAAGGCGCAGCTGCGGGCTAGGGGCTGGGGGCGGGGGGCTGCGGGGGAGGAGGAGGGGGAGGGGGTTGGTGAGGATACAATTGTTAGGTTTTTATGATTTTTAGATTAATTAGAGTTTTTTAGGGTTAATTAGGGTCAATTAACACCAATGACTAACAGAGTTAACCGTTGTTAGTCATTAAGGGTATTATTTGTCATTTTTTAAAGAAATTGGGGTATCTGGTGAATTTTGAAAAGAGTTGGGGTATTTAATTTGGTGAATAATTTTTTTTTATCGGGGGTACTTGGTGAAAAAACAGAAGAATTTATCACCTAGTATAACTCTTGTTGGTCAGTTACCCAAAAGAGACGGATTTGTTGATAGTATCTCCAGCCCTGTCCCCGACATTTTTTGGGCCCTGGGCAAAACATAAAAAATTAGCCCATATTAATTTAGGTTGTTTTTTTTCAAATCGGGTTGTAATATTTTATTACCCAAAATAGCTTATACGTATATAGTATATCTATTTTAAAAACTATTTTTAAAAAATAAAAATTAAAAAAGAATGACATGTCATGTTTTAGATGGAGCTCTCTATAATTTTATAAGTTTGTTTTTTAAAATCAAAAAAAATTATTTCATCATCCAAAACTCTAATATATATGTAACTTTATCGCTATAGATTTTAGTTTTTGTTGTAATTGCAAAGTTTCCTTAATGAATTTTGTCGCAATGCTAAATTATTATGATTCGATTGAGTAAGGTTGAGGTTTTAAAAGATACTACCTTCGTTTATTTTTAATTTACTCACTTTACTTTGGGGAGAACCGAAGATGAAGTACAAAAATATGAGAGAGAAAATGAATAAGGTAGAGAGAAAAAACTGAAAAGTGAAAGAGAAACTAAAAAGTGGGTTAAAATATTAAAAAGTGAATTACATGGTTGGAAAAAAAAGGAGAAAGTAGATGAGACATGTGTAACACCCCGATAATTCTCTTTTCCAAAATACTTTTCAAATGTAAAACTAGAGAACCATCAAAGCATTATCACCCGTGTGATAACGTATCAGCTTATTCAGAATTTTGCAACGGAAAACATATAACTAAACTTTAGAATTGAAATTTATTAACTAACAGAGTCAACTTTAAAACCAAATAACAATGTTAACGTTAAATCCAAACCAACTTAACCATAGATGTATCAACTATAAAACAATAAATAAATCAACATGCTACACAAACTCTCCATTTCTGAACCCCCGTGATGCATCATTTGCACACTTGTAGATGACAATGCACTAGATAATCTACTCACCAAGAATGGATCATCACAGGATTAATAAGGCAAAGCCATGATCAATACAAACAAAGCACGTAGTCAACAAAAACCTGAGTACTACATAATAATAAATAAACATTCCTTACATGATACTAATAAATATTAAGCAAAGATAAATAACAACATAACAATCTGCAAATAACTTTTACTGAACTAAAGTTGAACAACACTTTTTATTACTTTAATGGAATAGTCATTGGACTGAGTCGTCTAACTAAAAACTAACCTTCCTTTTTGAAGACAAAATACGGGCGCGACTCTGTATTTCCATGACCTACGATATCGAGAAAACTTTTAAATAAAAATAGGAACGGTGATCAATCCGAACCCAGAAAAAGCCATGACCCGCTGACCATGTACCCCAATTTCTGATTGTCCAACTTCAGACGTGCACCAGTCTAAAGTATATTACTATCTAAGTTTCATTTTACATGATTTACTAATTATTACTTGTTATGACACACAAGCAACACAGATAATATAAAATAAAACATTCACAACTTTATTATTATCTTAGGATTAAATAAGTGATCATACAACTTACAACCCAGGATTAATTCCTTATTTTAATCCAATCTTTATTATTTGTTGAACCTAGCCAACGTCCAACATACCTTTCAAAGGTACAAATTATCAACTTACCAAATAAGGCCCACAATCCTCATAGAGTAGTGAAAATAATACTATAAGGGAACACACTGATTCAATCATGATCCAAACCAATAAATATATTAATTCCCCCATTTGAATTAATATAATAAAGTTTCCAACCAACATGCTTGCATCAATCTTTCATACAAACATGATATGATTCTCATAATTAATATGTTTGGACATAGGCACAAAACATGTAAAATTCAATGTAATAGCAATCATATATGAACTCACGAAGTTCCTATACATGATACTACATAACTTTCCTTCCTAAAATCATGATATTACATCAAACAACACATAGGTATGTACGTACCTTGTGTAGACAAATTGATAGGCCACTTTAACAACTTTAGAAGTCACTTAGAGAGAATTCTCCGCCTAAAACAACCAATAAAATTTATAATCAATACTCCGAATAAATTCCAGCAACTTTCAAAATACTACAAATCTCCTTTAAAAATATTCAAAAGATGTTTTCATCATTAAAACTTCAACTACTTATAATTCCTAAGTACTATACTAGTCATTAAAATCAATAAACTCCATTAATAACAACCTTTTTAAAATTTCAGCAACATATAATTTATTAAAACTCCCTTTAAACATGCTTAAGCTTATAAGTATAATCGATTTCATAGTTTATAATATACTACTATGATTTTCCAATCTTTAACACCCTAAAATCCATGCTTTGACAATGAAAAATCCAGAACATAATAATCAAATTTAAATTTTTATTTCTTCAATACATAAATTGTATAATCATAGATTCATCATATAAATAGTAAATTAAAGCTTCTAAACATAATTAATACTAAAATAAATCATTAAAACATAATCTTTAAATAAAACTTGAGGAGGAAGAAAAGTAATCAGACCAACACAAAGAATGAAGAGGACAAAAAGGGACGCCGGTTGTGGAGTGACAGCAGCGGCCGGAAATCGCGGTGGTTGGCGGTGGTGGTGTGAAGTGAAGGAGGATTTCTTGTTGAGGAAGAAATTGTTTCTTGGAAGAGAAGAAAGGAAGAGAGAGAGAAAATTCTGGAAGAGGGAGAAAGAAAAGGAGGGTCGGTTTCTTTGAGAGGGAGGAGAGAGAAAGTTTGTGTGGAGATAAAATTTGGGTCTAAAGTATTTATAGGTATGTTTTCCTTTTGAGATTAGGAAAAGACAATTAGGTTTTAAATAGAGTTGAATGATGAATAGGATTGATGTTTAAAATCCTAACATCACTAGAAGTCCATTTTCCTAGTTCAATAAGTATTTCGGTTCCTCAAGCTCATTTAAACCCCCTTTTCAAATCCAAATAGTATTATAAATATTTTTCAAAGCATGCCTTAACAAAATATTTTATCTTCCTTAAATCCTTAAAATAATTCCTTTGACTTTCAAAATAGTTAATCTTTTAGATAAATAAATTATTTTAAACTAAATCATACTTAAATATAAATATACATACTAAACTATATTTATAAAATCCATAATTTACGGGGGATTACAACATGTTACCAAAAATAGAAAAAACAACAGTGTGTTGATTAAAAAGAAACAAACCAAAAAGAAATGTGTGTAGATTAAAAAGAAACAAACCAATCCTATGTGGTGCTTTTTTTTTTCATAAGTTGTAGAACTATATTGTAAATGAGTCTTATTTCAAAGCATATCTCAAGCACTATCCTATGGTACAAAAATTTTAATATTCTGAATTACGTAACTAAAGTTATACACCGTTTACATAATATAATAATATAGGTTGTCATTCAAAACCAAACTGTCGTATGATGCAATCATTATGAAATGGAAGAAGTATTATCTTAGATTAAAAAAATTCCAAATATTGCTAGGAAGAATTTATCAGTTCATTGTAATTTTAGAAATAGTTCCTTGTGAAATGTAGGTGTGCTTTTATTGCATACACGGGATGCGCGCGTATTTGACGAACTCATTGTAAAGGGTTTATTGAAAATGTTTTGAAGTCGCCAACAAGTCCTTAAATTAAAGGAAGACTCATAAACCTAATTGGATATTGAGAAACCATAGGGATAACTTTGAGACTTATTCAATGTAGATTTCCCAATCATGACTCCATAAATTACCAATGAACCAAAGACTTAGTTTGTGGGTGAGGGAACGTGTAACATGCTTGTTTTTAAAAGCGTTTATTAAAAGCTAATCATAATTATTAAGTTAATTATTTTCTGGATACTCTTATTTTATTTGAGTTGGAGTATGGATATTTATCTTGTCGTATGTGTCATATATTTATTTGTTTAATTTTATGAAGTTATTTATATGTTTTGGATTTTAGTTATATAAAATTATTTGAGTGGTAATTGTCGAAAGTTCCACACTAGAGTCGGTTTATTTTAGATAAAACAAAACCCAAATCGCAACCCACCCCCTTTGTCGGTTTAGTGATAAACCAAAAACCCACCCTTAGCTCTTTCTCTTTCCTTCTCGGGTCTTCTAAACCCCAACCCCCAAATTGAAAAACCCGAAACCCCGTGGAACCTCATGAAACCCCAAACCCATCTCTCTGTTACTCTCTATATGGCCTGCTGCTTCACCCCTCTTTCCTTGTCAGCTTTCCAAGTCCGCCGGAGCCGCGTCGAACCACCGCAATGTTGTTGTCCCTACTGCTTTTCCGTTTACTCTCCTCATGGTTCACGTCTCCCTTGTTCGCCCTACTATTTGGTGTTGCGTTGGGGTCGTCAGCCACTGTCGAGTCACACTGCCACTTCCCCGCGCTGTTGACCACCCTCGTGCGCTCTCAGTCACCACTCGCCGGAGGCCCAACTCCCCTCCCCTATTCTTCGCTCCTATTGTGAGCAGAGGTACACCCACAATTCTTGTTTTCCCTTTGAAGTTCTGATTAAACACAAGTTTAATTACCCTTGTTAATTTGTTTAAGTTGGACCTATATCAGATTTTAGTGAGTTAACCTATAATTGGATTTTTATTTCATTTCAAGATTTGATTATGATTAGCTAATTGATTATGGAGTATTAGTTTCATTGAGTGGAGTTATAGTGCTTGTTATTGATTGTTGTTTGTATTCTTGAAGGGTTGTTGTCGCTATTATGTTGTTGTATTGTTGATGTTGTTGTTGTTGTAGTTGTGGTGGTTATTGTGAAGTTGTTGTGGTGGTTGTGTTAAAAGTTGTTTATAAAATCAATTTATAATTTAAATTGTAATTGGTATTATTTGTAAGTTATTGTGATTGAAGGCTATAATTTTCTTGATTAGTTCAGTTTCGAAATGTCATAATATCTTTCGTTTAATTTGGATTTTGGGAAGGGAGAAATGTTGGTTCTTCATTAAACTCGTTTCAACTAAGAAAGTTACCTGAATTGATTTCTTTAAATGGCAATTTATTAAAAAATTGTCATTGATGTTTATTAATGCTAATAAGGTGAAATCATGGGATTGAGTTACAGAGTAGAAAAATTATTTGGAGAGTGATAAATATTGATAGGGGAGGTTATTAGTAAAATTTAATATGTTAGTATTAATAATGAATGTTGAGGAACTGATTTTAATACAGCTTAATAAGAATGTCAATATGTGGTTGTTTTCTATTGGGTAGCTTACATAATCAAATTTGGATCAATAAAGGTAGTTAATTTGCTAAAAGGAAACTTATATCTCTTAATGGAATTGGAATGCTATGAGTTAGTAAGAAACAACCTAAGTTTCTTTGGTCCTAACGTTGATAGGAAGTTGCTAATCTTTGTATAATATTTTATATTGTCAATGTATAATAGTTGTTGAAGCTCATTGTTGAGTTATAAGTTAAGAGGATAGCAATTAGGAAGTTGTAATGGTTATATTAATTAGTCAAGAACTATTCTACTACACTTTATGACCCAAGTAACCATTCTAGATCACTTAACTTAATTAGGAAAGGAATTAGTTATGTGTTGAGTTATCAAGAATGTTAAAAGTAGTTAATAACTCATAAAGTCCAATAGCAAGGTTTATGTATAAATATTATCATAGTTGGTGTGATGAGGGAATATTCTATAGTGTGGATTAACATAGTCTAGTTACCATACTAGTTAGAGTTTAATAAAATGGAAGTAAGATGTTTAGATTCTTTTTGTAATACTTAGTAAACAAAGTTAATAGTTCAGTAAATTACTTCCATGTTGGCTATAAAGTAAAATATCACTCATTTCTTTGTTAAATGATTGAGCTTTGAGTTAATTAAAGTTAACTTGTGAGAGATTCAATTATTTGATTGACTCTTAAATAAATGATGTAAGTTGGTTGGAGATGGAAATAATTTTAGAAAGGATTGACTAGTCATTGTTAATAATGTGAAGATTATTAGAGTTAACATGGCTAGTTATGTATTAAATTGTTCAGGATGTATTCAATAAAGGATTTCAATTCAATGATTACAATGGAGTAATATAATAAGTTATAATATTTAATAGAATCACTAGGCTAAATTAATACTTTGTATTATTTAAATAAAAGTTCATGGATTACATTAACATTGCTCAGTTATATATATATATATATATATATATTATATATATGTATATGTGTGTGTGTGTGTGTGTGTGTGTGTGTGTGTGTGTGTGTGAGTTATATATATATATATATATATATATATATATATATATAATATATTATATATATTATAATATATATATATATATAATATATATATATATATATATATATATATATAATATATTAATATATATGTGTGTGTGTGTGTGTTGTGTGTGTGTGTGTTGTGTGTGTGTGTGAGTTATATATATATATATATGTGTGTGTGTGTGTGTGTGTGTGTGTGTGTGTGTGTGTGTGTGTGTGTGTGAGTTATATATATATATATATATATATATATATATATAATATATATTATATAATATATATATATATATATATATATATATATTATAATATATGTGTGTGTGTGTGTGTGTGTGTGTGTGTGTGTGTGTGTATGTGCGTGCGTGCGTGCGTGCGTGCGTGCGTGGGTGGGGGGGTGGGGGGTGGGGGGGTGGGGGGGTGGGGGGTGGGGTGTGGGGGTGTGTGTGTGTGGGGGTGTGGGTGTGTGGGGTGTGGGTGTGTGTGTGTGTGTGTGTGGTGGGTGTGTGTGTGTGGGTGTGTGTGGGTGTGGGTGTGTGTGGGGGGGTGGGGTGTGGGTGGGGGTGGGGGTGTGGGTGTGGGTGTGGGTGTGGGTGTGGGTGTGGGTGTGGGGGTTCATAATCTAATTTTAATGGTGTCGACTCACTCTACATGACCATGAGCATGGTTTGTACTTGCTTTTATTATTGATTATGCTAATAAGAACTCAGCTAATGGTATAACTTGGATCATATTTAGTTACTTATAATAAACCTTTGATCGATGAAGCTTGAGTTGTATGTTTTAAGTTAACTCTCCTTAGTTAATTCTAAGAGAGAGACTTACTGTAATTGTAGTTGAGGTTTGATAACGGTTGTTATCATTGTCGAGTTAAATGTCGATTAATAATCATGAAGTATAAAAGAGTATAAACTATTTATATACAAGAGTATGAGTTAGTGCGTAAGTGGTTTGGTAACTCTCGTTAGTTAATTCTAACTGAGAGACTTTTGTCATTGTAATGGATGTACTATTGAATATGATTATGGATTAATTATGCTGTAAGTTTTATGCCTGGAATTGGATTGAGCCTAAATGCATATATAAATATAAATATATACATATATAAATATAAATATACATATATATATATATACATATACATATATATAAATATACATATATATACATATATATACATATACATATACATATATATACATATACATATATATACATATACATATATATACATATACATATATATACATATACATATATATCATATACATATATATACATATACATATAATACATATATATATATATATATATACATATATATAATATACATATATATATTATATATACATATATATATATATACATATATATATACATATATATATATATATACATATATATATATATACATATATATATGTTAAACCTGAATTACGTATGGAGTAAGTAACTATGGCATATGATTTTTTATTTTTCTAAAGTGAAGTTTTATAATATGGTTGAATCTAAAAGGGGAAAGTAGACTCGTCTGAGTTGACGGATGAGGTGACACGAATAGTGCCCCATGGATTGTGAATCTTGGGGGGCCCATAGGGAAACCTGCCCATTGCTCTGGTGAGGCGAAATCTCGCCGGCTCTCCGTCACCACTTACCAGAGGCCGAACTCCCCTCCCTCACTTCTTGTGTTTCCCCCTAAAATTCTGAATTAACACAAGTTTAATTACCCTAACCTTGTTAGTTTCTTTAAGTTGGACCTAAATCAGATTTTAGTGAGTTAACCTAGTATTGGATTTTTGTTTCATTTCAAGATTTGATTATGATTAGTTAATTGATTATGGGGTATTAGTTTCATTGAGTGGAGTTGTAGGGCTTGTTCTTGATCATTGTTGTTGTTCTTGAAGGGTTATTGTTGTTGTTATGTTGTTGTATTGTTGATGTTGTTGTTGTTGTTGTTGTTGTTGTAGTTGGTGGTTGTTGTGGAGTTGTAGTGGTGGTTATGGTGAAGTTGTTTTTGAAATCAGTTTATAATTTAAATTGTAATTGGTGTTATTTATAAGTTATTGTGATTGAAGGCTATAACTTTCTTGATTAGTTCAGTTTCGAAATCTCAAAATATCTTTCTTTTAATTTGGATTTTGGGAAGAGAGAAATGTTGGTTCTTCCTTAAACTTGTTTCAACTAAGAAAGTTACCTGAATTGATTTCCTTAAATGGCAATTTATTAAGAAATTTTCCTTGATGTTTATTAATGCTAATAAGGTGAAATCATGGGATTGAGTTACATAGTAGAAAAATTATTTGGAGAGTGATGAATATTCTTAGGGGAGGTTACTAGTAAAATTTAATATGTTAGTATTAATAATGAATGTTGATGAATTGATTTTGATATAGCTTAATAAGAATGTCAATATGTGATTGTTGTCTATTGGGTAGCTTACATAATCAAATTTGGATTAATAAAGGTAGTTAGTTTGTTGAAGGTAACTTATTTCTCTTAATGGAATTAGAATGCTATGAGTTAGTAAGATACAATCTAAGTTTCTTTGGTCCTAATGTTGATGGGAAGTTGCTAACCTTTGTATAGTATTCTATATTGTCAAAGTATAGTAGTTGTTGAAGCTCATTGTTGAGTTATAAGTTAAGAGGATAGCAATTAGGAAGTTGTAATAGTTATATTAATTAGTCAAGAACTATTCTACTACACTTTATGACGCAAGTAACCATGCTAGATCACTTAACTTAAGTAGGAAAGCATTTAGTTAAGTGTTTAATTATCAAGAATGTTGAAAGTAGTTAATAACTCATATATTCCAATAGCAAGGTTTATGTATAAATATATCATAGTTGGTGTTGATGAGGGAAAATTCTATAGTGTGGATTAACATAGTGTAGTTAGCATACTAGTTAGAGTTTACTAAAATGGAAGTAAGATGTTTTTATTCTTTTTGTAATACTTAGTAAACAAAGTTAAAGTAAGTATAGTCTGTACTTGGTTTTATTATTAATTATGCTAATAAGAACTCAGCTAATGGTATAACTTGGATCATATTTAGTTACTTATAATAAATCTTTAATCGATGAAGCTTGAGTTGTGTGTTTGAGAGAGACAAACTGTAATTGTTATTGAGGTTTGATAACAGTTGTTATCATTGTTGAGTTAAATATTGATTAATACTCATGAAGTATAAAAGAGTATAAACTATTTATATACAAGAGTATGAGTTAGTGCGTAAGTGGTTTATTAACAGTCGTTAATTAATTTTAACTGAGAGACTTTTGTCATTGTAATGGATATGCTATTGAATATGATTGTGGATTAATTGTGCTCTAAGTTTTATGACTGGAATTGGATTGAGCCTAAATGCATATATATATATATATATATATGTATATATATATATATATGTATATATATATATATATATGTATATATATATATATATATATATATATATATATGTATATAATATATATGAGTTCATATGAGAATGCATACTTATATGAGAAATGAGAATGATATTTATGCGCTATAACTCTTATGAATAAGTGATGTAATTCTAATGAAAAAGTGATGTAACTCCAACAAAAAAAGTATATTAGAAACAAAAATTCAAAATTCAAACTTTTTTTTTGGCTCCAAAATTTTTTAGGTGGGTATAACTCTAATGAACAAGTGTTGTAACTCTAATTCAATCGTGTGGTTGAGATTTATTCTCATTTCTCATGTAAGGAGCATTCTCATGTGATCTTGCCACTATATATATATATATATATATATATATAATAATAATATTATATATATATATATATATATATATATATATATAACCTTAATTACGTATGGAGGAACTATAGCATGTGATTTATATTTTTCTAAAGTTCAGTTTTATAATGTGGTTGGATGTTCAAAAGATGTTAAGAATCACAAGTATTATTGAATGAGTTCTAAGAATGATCTGATTGAGTTATGAATAATATTTGAAAGGAATCTAAAAGGGGAAAGTAGCCTCGTCTTAGTCGACGGATGAGATGACACGAACAGGGCCCCATGGACTGTGAACCTTGGGGGCCCCATAGGGAAACCTGCCCATTGCTCTGTGGGTTGAAATTGGGCGATATATCAGGTAATGTAAAACCTGCGGATGACTGATTGAATCAGCGGAAAAATGTACTCCGGACTAGTCACGGTTATTGGCCAAAATTAGAGCGAATGGTTAGGTGACGATCCCCACTATCGGAGTGTAAGCTTTATCTCCTCCGTCGCGTTCTCTATTCCCTAGCTAGTTAAAACAAAGTTATCTCAAATTGTGAAAGTTATATCGATATTGGATTCTCGATAAGGAATCGTATCGTGGTAAGTTGTTTCTTTATTGGATTCCCGATGAGGAATCATGTCAGGTAAGTAATGAATGTTTATTCAGTATTTGGACATGAATATCGATATTGGTTTTCTGATAAGGAAGCATATCATGGTAAGTTATTGTGATTTTGGATTCCCAATAAGGAATCGCATCTTGTTATTTGATTCCGGATAAGGAATCGCATCTTGTTATTGGATTCCCGATAAGGAATTGTTATAGTGAAAGTTATTATGTTATTTATTGCATGATAAGGGTTTGTTTATAATAGTATAACAGAATGATTGATAGAGTATGAAAGAATAAGTTTGGATTTCCGTTAAGAAATCGATTAAAGGAAATGAAAATTATTGTTTATATCAAAGCTGGTGACCTCCAATTCCTAAACCAATAACTGATTCGATTTCAACGTCAAAACCGCAACAATTAAATTTTGACAAATGACCTGTGTGCCCAACTAATCCGGTAAATTTCCAAATTCGGTAAGCTGATTTGACCGAATCAGATGAAAATTAATGTTTTATGGTCTTAAGGATGACTAGCTTCCATGAGGTTGAGAGATTTTATACTTTAGACTTCATCCTATATGCTAGAAATTGGGTTTGAGTAGGGCTTGCATATAGAGGCAAACGAAACCTAGGATTTGAATTGGGCCTTTATGGACTTAAATTTGGACTTAGACTAGGATGAGCATTCGACTTACATTGGAAGAAGCACATATGATTGACTTTGGAAATGGAGTAGGTTTAGACTTAGATTGGCATGTACTGGGATTAGACTTACATTGGGCCTATGTGGGCTGGACATAGACTAAGCTTCACATAAAGATGCAAAGGAGCTTGGATTTTGATATGAACTAGACTTATATGGGCCTAAATAGACTCTAATGTTAGCGGTCCTAATGTGAATGCATGGACTCAATTCGGATTTGTATGAAAGCAAATGGACTGGAATTGGGTTGATTGGATTAGAATTGTTTAAATTGAATTGAGATGTTTGGAATGAGCTTAGAATTTTGTCTATATATTGAGTTCGAGGGGAAATACGAGGGAAATGCATGTTGAACATAGAAAACAAGCAATCAATAATGTTAAGTAGGTAAAAATAATATGTGGTACCTAAAGTCAAGATCTATGTTTAAAAAGGTGGCTCGAAAAGGTCTATGATTGATCCGAAGATTCCCATCTTTACTTAAAAAGGTGGTCACGTGTAAGACGTACTCCAGTCTCAAGTCAGGTACAAGAGAACAATCCCATGGTTGGGTAGGTTTTGTATGTCTAAGATCCAATGCTTTAGATCATGAAACTTTTTGGAGGGACAAAGTACAAACCCTCCAGGAGTGGCCTCACTCACAGAATGTGTGCTAATGTGGCAAAGATGATTTTCCTTATAGTGGCACATATATATAGCCATGCATACACAAAACTATAATGTTGTTTTAAAGGCATATAACAAGTACACATCATATCTTACAAGCTTAACCCACTCACTAAAATTTAAAATTTTAAATCCTCTCCGGTGGTAGACGTGCTTTTATTGCCTACGAGGGATGAGCACGTATTTCATTACCTCATTGTAAAGGTTTTATTGAAAACCTTTGAAGTCGCCAATAAATCTTTAAAATAATGTTCATAAAACTAAATGGATATTGGGAAACCATATGAAGAACTTAGGGACTTATGTAATGTAGAGCTTCTTTTAATAACTCCATAAATGGTTAATGACAGGAATAAAAATCGCTCACTGATGGCCTCTACTAAATATTGATTCATGTCAAGATTTATGCCATCAAATAACCAAGTAGTATGTTAATGTAATGTAAAATTAATATATGGGAGTTCGTTAAACATAAGCAAGACTAATTTTGGTGGCATGTTATTATGCAATCAAATTACTGGGAACCTAATCCAATAGTACAGATCATCTACTTTATCGTTGGAACATTTATTTAGGTCTTATGATTATCAAAAACAAATATGTAAGGTGATAAAAGAATTAAGGTAAATTCTATATGCTAACCCTCAACTTTTTTTAAATTTTATTTGGTATACAATTTTTATCTTTCCTATATTTGGTAACCCTCTACTCTATTTTTTTTATTTTCTTTAACCTTATTGCATTTTAAAATCATTTTCAATAAAAAACTGATTTTTTAATTACAAAAAATTGATTTTGAAATTAAATAAAAACTCAAACCCTCCCCCACCTTAACCACCCATCCACCCTTTCCCCTTCCCATAGCCCAACCTTTCCCTTCCCAGACCCCCTCCCCCCTCGAACGCTGGTCCTCTAGAAACCCCCTCTCCCACCCTCTAAAAAGCCGTGAAAAACAACCACCACTCATTCGCTGATACCCAGCCCCACTCTAGTGTACCCAAACCTAACCCCCTTCCCCCAAACCATTCTCACCCTCTTTCGGCCCCGAAAATCGAACCTTGTTCCCCATCCTCACTTACCTTCCTCCTCCATCAGACCACTCCTCCTCTGTCTCGCTGCAGCGCCTGAAGTGCGAGGTACCTGTCACTTCAAAGTTCCGATCTTGTTGAATAAACTTTCCAAGGAGGAGGAAGGTAAATGAGGGGGTGCAAGGGGTGGCGACGGGGTCGGTTTTTGGCGGCTAAGTTAGCCACATGTGGTGGCATCGAGCAAAAAAGGGGGCATGATGGGTGGTTATGGCGGAGAGATGCGTGGTTATGGTGGAAGCGCGATGGGTGGTTATGGCGGAAATATGCCAGATTAAGAGGGTCGAGGAGGGGTTTGTCGGAGGGTCAAGGTGTTTGGGAGGGGGGTTGTCAAAGGGTCTGTGGGGAGGAGTTGCCTAGTGAGTCAGGGTTAGGGCGAGGGGAGGAGAGGGGGTGGTAGGATGTATAGCCGATAAAATAGACCTAGACTTGTTGACCTGACCCGAAAGTAAATAGACATGACATGACCCAAACCCGAATCTATCCCACCCGGAAGTTACATGACCCAAAATTGACCCGAACTTGACCCGAAAAGTTGTCATATTAGTTACTTTTAAAACAAATTTAAGGAAAAAGTTGTCATGAAATACTATATATAATTTTGCCATTATCCATTAATCATTTTACATACTCTTATTAGTCTTATATGTGCTTTATTTATTTGCTAGATTGGAAATCTATTTTGACCCGAACTGATCTAACTCGTCCCGGTATGACCCAAAATTTCATGGAGTCGAGATGGACATATACCCGAACGAACATGACCTATCCCGAAGGTAACCCAAACACAAAGATGACCCGATTATGACCCGTTTGCCACATGTAGTAGGTTAGGTTTTTTTTTTTCATTTTAAAATCAGTTTTTGTATAAAAATTAATTTTCAAATATAATAAGGTCAAAGAAAATACAAAAAAAAAAAAAACGATTTTTAAACTAGAATAATACAAACTTTTGTTCGTTCTCTCGCAATAATACAAACTTCTGATTAATTTTAAATAATACAAATTTTACACCAAAATTCCTCCAATAGGGCAATACCGGCCGGTTGGTAACTTGTTGTAGGACGTAAACAAGCTAATGTGGCACTCTCCAGGACATGTGTCGCATTTTTATTGGTTGGTTTTTTAAATCTGGAAAAAAATCTTTTTTTTTCCTTTCTTCTACTGCTCCCCTTCTAGCAGGCTTTTCGGGCCAAAGCAGAACGGGCCGAAATTGGGACGTTTCGAAATTTAGGCTAAAATTTTTTTCGACGTGCCCAAAACCCGTCCGAAATACTATGTATATTTCAAAAGTCTACATCTTCTCCACGAAGAAAATAGGCATTTGCTCGGGTCCCAATACTAGTATATATATATATATATATATATATATATATATATATATATATATATATATATACACACACACACACACTACATACATTTATACCAACTATATTGAGCATAAATAAATTCTTACCGAGGAAACAAGTGTATATGCGTCGGACTATGTGCGTCGCACGCTAGAAGCACTGACACAAATGCTAAGGAGGAGCCTATTTGCATCGCAAATAAGAAAATGTACGATGCAAAAAATGACAGTATATGGATGATAGGGTCATTTGCGTCGGACTTTTATGAGAACGCGACGCTGATGACGAAAGTCATGTGCGTCAGACACAACTAGAGTGTGATGCACATGGCTGGATCCCATGATCTACGTCCCATGCTAATTGGATGCGACATAGATCGTTCTTGTCTAAAAGATGGTGACTTGGATCATTAAGTCCTGTGCGTCGGACATTTGAGCCCGTCTGACGCAAATGATGTTAGCCCGTTTATATTTTTTGGACTTTCAAACCTAATCTCTCATTCACCAAACCAGCTGTTCTATTTCTCCAACTTCTCTCTCTCTCTCTCTCTCTCCAACTCCTCTCTGTCTCCCCAAATCCAAATGATTCCAGCCGTTTATTCCTCAATTCGTTTTCTAAGTTCGATTTTGGTACTTTTACTCTCTCTATAATTTTGTTAAGATTTGAAGTATGGTGATTTCTAGGGTTTTGATTGATTTTATTTGGGGTTTTTGTGTCTACGATAGTCTGCAGATAGGATTTTTGAGAGGAGTGCATTTGTTTCGGCTGTTGTTGGCGGATTTTCGATCTCTCACTCTCGTTGGCGAAGGGCGACTAGAAAAAAAAAGCAAAGGGGTAGTACCACTAGTACATGCTCAATGAGAGATAAAACGAGGCGGGAAAATATCTTCATTTTCTGTCTCTCCTCTCTTCTTATTCTCATCATTGATCATCTTCACTTGCTCAATTGAGGATTTTAGGTCACGATCTCTTTTTCTCTGTGTTTAATTTTAGTTCTTCGCTTTCTCGTGAGTTTTTTTCTTTAAAAAAAATTTGGTGAAATTTTGCGAGAAAAGTTATGTTTATGCAGTGCAATTTAGCTTGAATTTCCTGCAATTGTGCGTAGACCTTGTAATTGAGCAACATTTTTTGTTTGATAATGCGCTTTAATTTTGTATTTCTTCGCTTTTTAGATTTATAAGTTTTCACCGATTCGACGAAGTATTTACGGAGCCGACGAGAGTGGCGATTGATTATAAGATCTGTAATTTATTTCATTCATCTGTGTTCTATAATTTTGTATTTTTCTCTTTTATAATTTTCTGTAATTTTATCTTTTATAATCTTCTGTAACTTTCTCCTTTTGATTTTTTGTAATTTTCTTTTTTGAATTTTTGTGTAATTTCTGCATTTTTTTTGTAATTAGTGTTTGTAAAAAACACTTCTACTCAGTGTAAAAAAACCATTTGTACTATTTTTTTGTAATTAGTGTTTAGTTTTTTTTGTTGAAATTTCAATTGATTTTCTGTAATTTATTTATGGCTAATGAAATTATTATTATGTTTTTACAAAAGTAGCCATTTGCATCGGATGAAGACTTATGTTCGACGCAAATTACTGTTTTAGTGTAAAATAAGGCCATAGGCTTGGGCAGCATGTTGTAGTACTCATATTCGTCGCATGTTACCAATGTGCGACATAGATGAGTCTAGGCTTGTTGGGCTGATGTGGCTTGGCACCTTCCCATTTGCGTTGCATGGTAAACATGGTTCGACACAGATAGCTAATCAACTATGTCGTGTTGTTGTCCGACGCAGATCCTGTATCCTGATCTGCATTAAGACTTGTGCCGTCGGACCCATGTCCAACGCAAATGGGGGCCTTGCATCTGACGCAAATCGTCGATTCTGTACTATTGTCTTATAGGTTGGCAATGAGAATCTGTCGGGGTCTCATTGTTGGAGTCTACTCCAAAGTAGTTGAGTGCCAAAGTAAATGTAAGTTTTTACCAAATCACTGTAAAGTTGGTACTAAATTAGTCATTGTGATACCATTTACAAAGTGACTCTTACTTTGGTACCAAAGTCAAAATAGTCATTGTGATACCAAAATTAGCAATACCAAAGTGACTCTTACTTGGTACCAAAGTATAACTTACATTTTGATACCAAAAGTTACACTTCGATTCCAAGTTGACTGCATTTTGGTACAAGCTTATACTCACTTTGGTACCTTCAGCAGTTCAGCCTATAAAATTACTATAAAATTTTCCTGGTGACCAAAATGGAAAGATGCATGGGTTCAAAGGCTCCTTTGTGGTCGCAATCTCACAACCCCTCCAAACCACATAGATGCGAGTGGTGTGGTGCGTGACTAGATGAGTGTGGATGGGAAGAGCTAGGCCTGGATGAGCTCCAAGGAATCCTCACTCTTGTTGAAATAGCAACAATCTCAGCAAGTGTGGTAGTGAAGAGTGAACGGGAAGTTTTCATAATGTGGTCTCCCTCTAGAAAAGGAAACTTCACTGTTCGAGCTTCGAAGTGCATATCACCTAGAATTGCATGGAAGGAAAGGGGGGTGGGTCCTTCAACTCTCAAGGATAACTTATAGCCGTGGAGGAAATTTTGGAAGGCTCAAGTGCTCGAGAAGTGTAAAATTTAATGTGGCGAGCGCTTTAATTTGAAATGAGCTCCCAAAAATGGACAACCTTGCTCGTAGAGGTGTGTGTGTTGATTGTATGTGCCCTCGCTGTGGAGACGATCCAGAGTCCGTGACTCACATGGTTCTAGGCTGTGAGGAAAGCAAGCTTCTGCGGAAAACATCCCCTCTAAGAATGGATATAGGGTCCTGTACTTTAAACTTGAACGAAATGTGTGAAAGGGTGGCTATGAAGTGTGTGGAGGAACGCTCGTGGGAGATTGTTTAATTTTGCTGAACACCTGGCAACTATGGAACATGCGTAACTCATGGGTGTTTGAAGGGAAGATGCTCGATCCATTCCTAGCCCACACAAGGATTATGAGGCTCTTTGATGATTTTGAAGTTGTTAAGTCCTTTGAAGCCACAAGCTTAGAAACACAAAGCCCAAGAACAAAAGATGGAGTGTGGAGGCCCCCAAGCCTGGTCTGGCCAAGCTAAACACGGATGCTGCACTCAAAAGAAGGGAAGCTAGAGAAAGGAATGGTGGTGAGAGACCACGAAGGAGATGTCCTCATATACAATGGAACAAGGAAGAGATACGTGGGATGTACTGCAAGATGAAGCTTTTGCTCTACTGTTTGGCTTGCGCCTAACGTTCAAAGCAGGTTTTAGACGTGTGGTGGCAGAGGTGGATTGCCTTGAGCTGGTGGGCCTTATTTTGGGAAAATTCGCATATCTCTACCTCTTCTCTTGTAATTGTGAAGGATATTCAAGTCGTAGCTAGATACTCCCTCCGTTTCCTAAAGATCTTCTCTCTTTCCGTTTAAGGGTGTTTCCAAAAGATCTTTCCTCTTTTGCTTTATTCCTTATTTGGCAAAACGAATTTCCCTATTTACCCTCTAATGTCACTATCATATGGTCCACCATTACATTATTAATTCAATTTTACTCTCTTTCTCTCTCCTACTTTAACCCCTTTTTATTTGTTTATTTATATTAACCCCTTTCTTTCTCCTACTTTACTCACACCATGCCCCACACAACTTGATTTTCCTTGGTATCTGTAGGTACAGTAAGTGGGAAGATCTTTAGGAAACGGAGGGAGTATGTTATTGCTTGGTTTTTCGATTTTCGTAGACGATCCTGTAATAGAGTAGTTCTTGCCATGGATAATCTCTTTTGATGAGAAGTTAGTATGGATGGAAGAATGTCCCATCGACATTCTTTCGCTCGTTGTAGCAGACAGAATTCATTTTGAATGTTAATGGATCTATGTTTCCCGTAAGAGAATTAAGCTCATTGGCAGCATTTATACCAATAATGAATTAGGAATTACACGCTAAAAATATAGGAGGGAAAATGTTATTGGAAAAGAAAAATATTTTTCCTTTCTCAAAAAAAAATTTCCGAATTTTCCACCTTCCATAGACTAAGGAATGGAAAACAGATAAATTAGTTCTCCCAAGTCTCAACGGAAAAGTCTTGACGAAATAATCGGAAAAGTAGGAAAGATTAGGGAATTGAAAGCAGGGAAGCTGAGATTATGAGAGGAGGAATGACAAGTTATTTTTCTTCAATTGATATAAACACTCGTACATTCTCCACAAATAATATAATAGAACAAAATGAGCACAAAACACATGCTAACTACATAAGATCAAACAAAAAGCTTCGTAGTTTATTAGCCATAAAAACCAATCGACCCAATCTTTGGAAAATTGGATACAATTAATAATAAATAATAATGATAATAAAGCAGGTACAACTTGAAAAGCTTCAAGCAGGATTGAAGAACTGTCATGCAGCATATATAGCCTCTTTTCCAACAGTGTAGCTCCAAAAACAAGCCGACCATCTAGACTGAACCTGTAAACGGGCAGCATAAAAACAACTCAAAAGCTCAGCTAAATGTCATCAATGGCTTACTCCAAACAAGTGGTATGGCTTGAACCATAATGAACATATCAAATGAATAATGGCATACCATTTGTGTGGATCTCGAGGTCATTTTTATGCGGCTTCAGCAAAGTGGTGGCGTTTTCTTGCAAGACCTCCCATGCTGTATTTATATGCCTCTCTTCTGTAAGTGGAGCTCCAACAGCCAGACGCAGTACATACTTGCCCGATAAAACCTGTCGATTTGAAGAGCAGTAACACTTAGAAACCTAGATACATTGTAAGCACTAAGCAGTAGCAGTTCAAGATAAGAGTTTAAGATATGGCATACTGTGTGAGAAATGAACATCTTTCCAGTAGCATTGACGGATTCCAAGAGCTCACGATTGAGCTTATCACAAAGGTTTTCGTCGTTGGCAGGAGGTAGCAACCGGAAACACACTAATGCAAACGTCCTAGGAGTAATAACCTGTTCATTGAATAAATATAGGGAGTTATCACCTCAGTGAAACCTTCATAACGCTGACATTCCAGGTAGCTTGATAACTGCATTATGCTCTACTATTCTGTGATTTGAATAGATGATTACCTCAAATCTAGAATCTTGACGAACAAGCTCTTCAAATCGTTTCGCCAATGATATATGATTTCTAATATAAGATTGCAGACCCTCCTGGCCGTATAACCGCAAAACCATCCAAAGTTTCAGAGATCTGCAGAAACATTAATCATTACTTCTGCTTTAGATCAAGTACAAGCAAAGAGTCGTATCATATTGAAGTGCCCAAAAGTCAAAACAGGCAATCGAGATTAGGGCAAGATTCTTAAGCCAATACAGGTTTCACTGTTTCAGGAACACATTAGAAACTTCGTAAAGAATGTTCAAGGCTCACCTGAAACGACGACCGAGAGGGATTTGCCAATCTTTGTAGTCCACAACTGTGTTTGCTTCTGATTCCTGGTATCCAAATTGTGTTCGTGAGAAAAACATATAATGTATTGATAATAGAGATTTTATAACAGATAGTTACAGCACAACCAAAATCCAATCTATTATGAAAAACACATGCAGTACAACCACAACATAAGAACTTACTTTGTTTCTTAAATACTCTGGATATGTGGACAAGGATTCAATGAGAGCGGTCCTGTCCTGTAAACAGAAAATGATTTATTAATTCATTTATTAGGTGAGACAAACTTGTAAAGACCCCGTCAAAAAAAAAAAAAAAAAAAACCTTTTAAAGCCAGCATATGTATTACATTTGGGCATAAAGTTCTCCGGCCACAAATAGCACTTTACGCAAAAACGTGACCATCAATCTTAAAATAGTAGCAAGATTTCTATATCATAGTGATTTTAGCTGATAATTGTGCAAAAGATGTCAGGTAGCATACCCTAACCCAGAGAGCTGAGCAATCAAAATTTGTAAGGAACCATTTATGCGCGTTCATGCAAAATGAGTCGGCTTCTTCAATACCATCAAGATAGTGGCGATATTCAGGACATATACAAGCACTTCCAGCATAGGCAGCATCAACATGATACCAAATTCCATTACTCTGTCAACATTTCAAACAAGAAAAGCCTCATAAATCAGTACATGCTTCAGACATAGTGGCAAGTATTTGTATCGTTGGGTAAATTTCTTTTAGGCTAGATCAACGACTAGGTTGTACTTGAGGCATATATTCACTCTAATTGCATACCTTAGCAATCTTTCCAAGAGCAAGCAATGGGTCGACTGCAGTTGATGATGTTGTCCCAATCTACAAGCAATTCGAAACACACTTTAGTAAGAGCTCTTGGTTTCAGTCCTTGTATTGCAATTTGCGAACTACTATAACAACTCATGAATGAATACTTGCCCGAAGGAAAATAATAAGGCTTCTTAGTTATACATATATGTTACATTCTTTTATTCTAGGCCATGCTAGTAGTCCAAAGCTAATTCTTTAAAGGTACCACGGCCAAAAAAAATGATGCAACCATTTAGACATGTGCTTGCAAGCATTATAACAACACCATAAAGTAGTAAGTATCCTAATATAGACCAGTACAGAGATTTTTGAAAAAGGAAGTGCAGCAAAAAAAAGTCCCCAGTAAGGAACCAGCAAACAAGAGATATTGTCAGCCGAATGATCACACGAGATATTGTAAATGAGGGTTATTGTTTGTCAAGTGCGGACATGCCAATCAAAATACTTTAATAAGGAGATCCTCATAGAGCGGAGGTTATCATTAAACAAATATTCATATGTACTAGCGACATCATTTGATTCATCATAGTTTAATGATGGTTGAATATGAAAGAATGCCATCCACGATGATGGTTACTAGTAACCAAACCCTGATATGTGAGATCTTCTTGGCCTACTTTTTAAGCTGCTCTAAATTAGATATTAAACTATCAGATAAATGGTCTTTTACAGTAGAGACTTAAGCTGCTGAAGCAATTCATAATTTTAATTAGCTCCACCAAAACAACAAACAATATTATGATCAACATGACTGAGAAGTGATGATGGATTTCCTTACAGTAGCACATAAGAGAAGAGGTATGAGGCCAGAAGCAATATCTTGCGAAACGGCTTTAGAGAGTACTTCAGGAGCAAGAGAATATGCACTTGAAGAATCTGTTTTCAAGATCCTAATGTTCTCGGGATAGATTCCTGCAATCTTTCATCAGAAAGCAAAGATAACATAAAATTTGAGAATTAAACAAGTCATACAAACTGATTAGATATTCAACTACATAAGCTAAATCCCTCCTTGTTCACACCCATTTAGGAACAAAAATCAACTGTTCTACATGAATAATCTCAACGTGTTTTCATACTTTGTCTGCAACCCAAAGCATTAAACTTGAAAAAATGTAATGACACAATATAAAGTGTTCCCATTAGTACTAGAACAATAGTTTCATAAGTTTTGATGATCCAACTCATATTATTGTGCACAAATCACATAGTGATACAATTAGAAACAATGAGCACATGACTCTCAACTAAATGGCAGAAACACGGGGATGAGAAAGAGATAGTTATCAAATTACCTGACAAGCTTTTTGCATAGAAGCATGTGTTTGATCTGCTGAATAGACAACAAATTTCCCGAGAGAATCTTTCCCAACCTTTTTTGACATCCTATCACGGGCAGCCAACAATGCGACTAGAACAGCTTCACTAGCAGTTCCCTGTATAACACCACCACCTTGTCCTGCAATACCATTTCCAGCAGTATTAGTCAACCATAAACATTACAAGGTAGTATTTTTCCTGCAAATCCAATCAGCAGAGTACATTGCACTAATATATATATATATATAATATAATCAAGGTTTTGATGAATTAAATGCAGACACACTACATCAGCAAGGCTTACCAGTAGAAAGGAAGAACTCAGGTAGCTTAAGCAACTTTGCAAGCCAATCTAGAACAATTACTTCAAGTTCGGTTGCTGCAGGGCAGCTAACCCAGCTAAAGCCAACAATGTTAATGCCAGCGCTAAGCATTTCTCCCAGGAATCCGGCAATACTGCTGTTAGAAGGGAAATAAGCATAATATCCAGGGCTTTGCCAATGCGTTACTCCTTGAAATATTTTTGATCTTACATCTGCAGAGATACCAAATCAGTTAGTCAATTATGCACTACAGAACATCTAAAATTCTGAGTACAAATTAGTGAAGTAAGACAGACAATTTAATCTCGAAGATAAGTAGAACATGCTCACTAATGATCTAAGTTTGTATAAATAGAATGGAAATGAAATAGGGGCCTAACCATCAAGGACATTCTCTAAAGATTCTGGTTGAACTGGTGGAGAGTCTGGTAAGAGATCGCGAAGATACCCTGGCTGCATTCCATAGAGAAAGCATTGGTAACAAGATTCTAATTTGATCCAAGCATGTCAAAGTATGAACATAAACCTATTAGTCTTGCAATATATTACCCATAGTTTTAAACGACATAAGAAGCAGGACTAATAACAAAAGGAAGAATTGCAGATAAAACCTAGTAACCGCATTTCAAGACTAGTAATGGCTAAGCAAGTCATATAAAGGTCTAATAGAAGTACAGAAATCTTCAAGCGGTGATCATGATTATTAATTATTTACACTTAGAGACCATGAAACTGGATGGTTCTAATAATTCAACTTAGCCGGAGTTCGGGAAATGAACTCATTCACACACTTACAATAAGCCATGTCCTATACTACTATATGCTTGCACCTCTGTATTAGTAGAGTAGCTATACCATGGGTGTCATGCAAAAGAAAAACCCTTAAAGCCCCAACCAAATTTGAAGTTTGAGCACAATTTACAAGACTAACAATTTAATTCTGTGAAACTTGATGTCATATTTGTCTTCATTGCTTGTGGACAAAAAGGGGTTGGTTTTTATTACTCGATGTTAATTTATAAACTTTATTTTTCAAACTTCTGAACTCATAGAAATATAAACAAAAAATACAAAAAAAGTTTTTAGAGGTTAAATTTTTTCAACATGGTACTAAATTTTCACTCCGATTTCAAAAAAAAAAATTGGATCCACCAATGGGCCTTGCTATGAAAACATACAAAGTTAAATATTGGGAAGGAAAACACATCAATAAACAAATATTGGCAGTATGGATCTTTTATTATTATGTGGTACTACCAGTCAGAGTAGGTAATTTGTGTGCAGGTCCATTCCTATCATAAGGTGCAGACTTTATTTTAATAGGGAAAACATGCAAATGGAATGCACCTTTATTTAATGATGGCTTACTCTTCATATTGTTGAAGACAATAATAGTACCATTATATATATAAATTTCTAGCCGGATAAGTATAACAATACAAAGCTAGTTTAAACTACAAGTAAACAAAACAAACATTAACAGGATCTAGTCTGCACATTCTAAAGTAGATGATGCCATACACAAAACAACATTTCCGTAACAAACATGATCTAGTCTCTTAATTACTTAATCCGAGTTGCCAACTGGCCATATGCACAATTTATTTTTTGCAGATATGTCCAAATATATTATGGCAGATTTCGTTTTTTAGTCATTTTTTAAAATTCACCAGTCACCATGATAAAGATCTCCGAATAAAAATATAAAAGGGAAATGACTAATGAGCGTCCTAGATGACTTTTTGCAAGTATTTGGTCTAGAGCAGCCATACATCACTAAAATGTCAGCAGTGATATTTGGTTAGAAACATTGATTTTATGCTTCAAAGAAAAGAAACATTGATTTTAAAGAGCAGTTAACAAAGTAGGTAGTAAAATTAAACCAAACAAATTATTCTCAAGTTGATTACAGCCTTTGACATGTCGAAGTTCTATCTCAATTGCCATGTCAAACTAATTTGGCGGTTCATCTCACTATACCAATATGCATATTGATAACTGAAGATATCATTATTTTATAATGAAAAACTACTGAAATTAGCATGCTGGAATATTAGTCATATGTTGATAAGTACTAATCAACTTTTTAAGATCCTATGCATCTACAGTTGTAATCCCTTTCTCTAGATAACACCCCTCCCCCAACACTCAAAAATTCTTATACAGCTAGTATACCATGTGGGAATATACTCCCTCCATTTCACAATATAAGGCACACACGATGTTCGAGATCGAACTTTGACCGTTTATTTCTCTCAATTTATGTTGATAGAAAATTTAAAAAAAAATAATATTATTAATAGTATTTTTCAAGTCGAATCTAAAGGTATAATTTTTAAAATTTTTATTTATTGTATTTCAGATATATTTGTGGTCAAAGCAAATTTTCGTAAAGCGTGAATGTCTTATATTTTGAAACAGAGGGAGTAACACTTTCACAACAGAATATTTACATCAATTTTAGAGAAGATTTAATGCATAAACTCCTAACTAGTAATCCAGTTCCTAACCACAGTAGTAGCATTTATTACTAAGCTTGATTTCACAGATTTTGATATCAGTATTATGGATAATAATATTAAGGAAAATGTTTGAGTAACCCTTAGAGTTGCCAACTCTCTTAGACATTAATATGTATGTAATAAATGAGGAGAGAAGAGATATAAAAATAATGTTTTAATGTATTCCTAACCAATGAAAATTCAATAATAAAAGGGTTGGCAACCATTAGGGTCACTCAATTAATGTCCTAATATTAATGAGTTCGGTAGCATTTGATGGATAATTTGAGTAAATGCATTTCAATATATTCATCATAACTCTTAACCAAATTTGAGAGGGTCATTGATTACTAATAAATCAGAAAGTCAGAAAGTCAGAAAGTCAGAAAGCAACATGTAAGAAACGATCACGTTGAAAATAAAAAGTTGTCACTCTGCCTATTGACAACTTTCATATGATACTCCCCCTCCTTTCAAGAACTTAATTATAAAACACAATTATTGAATGAATCTTATTAATGGTGTGAGATTTAACTAAGGCTGTGTTATTTACAGATGATAGTAAGAAACACATGAAAGATTTTGGTAATTTGTACAGCAGTAAAAAAAAAAAAAGGCCAAACATCTAATCGAACGATGGAGTATGTTGAACATGCAATACATAAAATGGTGCGTTTTACATATGATCATTGATGTTATCAACAAGACATTTTCTTGAGACCACTCAATTCATTTTGCGTTTATCAAGGACAAATCCCATGAATGCAATTTTTCTTGGTTTTGTCGTTTACGGTGGGGTCAGTCCTCTATTTGTGGCAACTAGTCTAAACAAGGAGATGGTAGGTTTACATTTATGTACAATGCCTCATTTTCTCCGCATTTCAATTGTACGGTACCAAGGTAAGCTTGGCGTAGTGTTAAGGAAAGAACCTTCCAACCTCAAGGTTGCGGTTCGATCCTGACTAGGGGCACTTTTTAGAAGAGGGTTTCCCCTTACCATCCCCCAATCTCAAAATGGTGCGGTAAATTCAGGTGCCAGTCTGACAGACACCTTCATCTTACCCAATACTCCCCGCTGGGCCAAAAGAAAAATTCAGCTGTACGATTGTAGTATCTTAGTATATGATCATTGGTTTTTTATTTTAAAATGGAATATGAAAACAGGAGGCTCTTTTTAGCAGTGTTTTGGGGTTTGGTATACACTACACAAATCTTAGATAATAAAATACGACATTCTGTGATATTAATGGTTGTTTGGCTGCTCTTAATAAGTGAGGTAGAACTTCCTAAAAAAAATACATCTTTGCCAATCAAATAACCTCACTTTATTTCGTATTTTATATCAACCAAACATCTTATTCTAAATCATGATACCATTGTCTTAGAAATGTGGGTTCAAAATTTACTTTGCTTCACACCATATATATGATATTTAATCCCATGTATTAATACTCGCTCCCTTCCTAAATAGCATGTTCATTTTTTGGGTACAAGTATTAGGAAAAAATCATAAATCATAATTAAATATAAAAGTTAGTATATTTTTTATGAATTGTTTATTAAATAGGGAGAACGTGGACTATATGAAAAAGTGGGTGATATTACAAAAATTGAAATCAAAATAATATTTTAATTGATAACCCAATACCAAATAAGAAAATAAAAAATCTATTTAGAACATACATAGATAAAAAAAATAGACACTCTATTTAGGAATGGAGGGAGTAATATGACACCAACTGAAACAACAGCCACTCCTTTTATTTCTTTTTCCTTGTCAAACTACTAAAGCTACCTCCTAAAGTCCCAATTCTTTAGGTTGAGACTTGAGAATTTTTAATAAGTAAAAACCCAGTGTCATTTCTCAATAATTGAAGATATTGAAAAAGTGAAAATGCAATATAATTATGTCATATCATTATTACTGATGAGTGATAATGAAAAGACGAAACCTTTTTCGTTTCTGATGAAAAGTTTCTTGATCTTTTTTTCAATAAAAAATTGTATAAATACCGAGTATTGCTCGTGTATCAGAGTATCTAGTATAATTATGAATCCATACACTCCTCAATAATTAATTGAGCACATTCATCATCATCAATACCACTGAGTCAGTCACATTCAGTAACCAACCCCCAATTTAGGAGTAGTGAAATACCCAAAAAGACCCCACCGCTCAGATACCCTATAGGCTATATTCCCACCAACTACCAACAGTAGAGAGAGAAAGTAGAGTATTTTATTTTATGAATTAAAAGTACTCCGAAGAGAGCCTTGAATCCAATATAAGGGATTCCATCATATAGAAAGTAGAGAGATTAGATTAACCTGAACTTGGCTAAGAACAGGGAAATTTTCAATGTTCTTGTAGTAATCAGCAACAAAATCCACCATTTTATGACCATATTCTCTCAACTGTTCTGAATCCATCGGCTTCAACTTTTCTCCTTCCCTGTTCATTTAGCATAACAATAACTATGAATCAATAAACTGTTTACTAAAAAGACCGTCTTACTTTATTATTAGACGAAAAGGGGTCACTTGGAAAAATACAAGTGACCCCTTTACAACAACAAATAATGTAACAGTATTATGAGACCCTCTCATTTGAGTATTAGCAATAAGTAATATAAAACGAGAGGAGTTAGTGGTTCGTACATTTTTGTATGAGTTTAAAAGAGAGAGAGAGAGAAAGACTTTGTTTAGAGTGAATGTATTGAGGAAGAGGGAGAAAACTTGAAACTGGTTTTCTCTCTCTAACTCGAAAACTCTTAGATGGTCTTCTAACGAAGGAATGCAGCAGCTTTTATATAGCGAAACTACCAACTACTCCGCGTTATAGCCAAGTCAATGATCATGATAGTGACTCCCTTTTTAGGGGTTTTTTCTATTTTATTTTATAATAGACTATGTTACTCTTATTATGACCACAATGTAAAATATACTAGTTCTGTTCTAGTTACACTTTCACTATTATTAATGTTCACAAATTTTTATTAGACTATTATTTATGATTTATGGTTAAAAGAAAATATAATCATGTCAGATTTTGTTAGTATGTACCTTTTGTTTATTATACGAGAAAAATATATTATAATTTTACATAATTTATCATTGGTTATATTATACGGTTTTGTCACCAAGTATTTATGAGAGTTGTTAATATTTACTTGGTATTTTTGCGTTTTCCAATATTCACTAGGTACTCCTGAGATTTGGAGAAATGTCTTTTCATTCAATGTTTTTTAATGATGTAAGGAGAAATCTTGACAAATTAAAAGAATAAGAAAATCATATCTTACCAAGAATAAGAATCGAGTACAAGACCACCTAAAATCAAAAGGAAACTCTAACCATTAAACTATTCTTCTCCCTCACTCTCCAATCAAATTGAGGTGCCATATTTATATGTATCTGTTCGTTGACAAAAGGAATAGATGTATCAAAAATTGACTTGATCTCAATCAAACTCAAGAAAAATAGGTTAATCAGGACGTTGTGATCCAACATTCAATTTTTTTTTTCCAATGCAAACGGACTGGGAATTTTGGGGTCAAACTCAAATTTCAATGAGTTGAAAACATTTTGTTCTTTTTAGGGAGAGAACGTTTTGTTGATATAACCATATTGTACCATGTTAATGACTGGATATACATAATATTAGAAAATTAATTAATATATTTGGGGATTATTTATATAATAATCACCCTATGGTTTACCCACTTTGAAATAACCACCTTATATATATATATATATATATATATATATATAGGGTTGGGTTCTAGTGATAACCCTCTTATGGTGAGAACCGTGAGAACCACTTAAAATGAACAAAAACTTCCTAAAATGAACAAAAAAAGTAACAAATGAGCAGAAACATAAATAAACAGAAATATTAAGTTTCAAAAACGTAAAATGTACAAAAATATAAAAGAAGAAAACGTAAAAAAAAGCATAAAAAGTTCAATGAGAAAAAAAATAAAATGAGCAAAACATAAAATGAGCAAAAACGTTGATATGAGCAACGAGACAGAGATTGTTAAATGAGCAAAACCATAAAAATAAGTGAAACAAAAAAATGAGCAAAATGTTATGAAATGATCAAAATCTTCGTAAAATGAGGAAAAATGAGTGGTTCTCACGGTTCTCACCATAAGGGTGGTTCTCATATGAACTTAAACATATATATATATATATATATATTTTTAACACCTTAACTTTACTAACTTTTCAAATTTCTCCACCATTTAACGTTTTCCGTATATTTTTCCATCCAACGTGGCCTAACATATTTTTGACAAAAATAGGATTTCATTGGAAATAGAAAGCGATGAGGCTACATATATTTTCTTAGAAATCTAATTCCAACCCAAATACATAACACCTTAGAACTAATTACATCGCATATTCGAACAACAATAGCCTTAATAAAAAACTTCATTTGAAACAATACAACTTGTGAGTTAGCACTGATTCGCCTTAAGATCCACTGATGTATAGTCGATTAGGTGAAAATACTTAGTTGGTGCTCTATAAACTTACAATGATTATGAAACCCTAGATGTTCATTCCTCACCAAACGAACAATCAAAGAAATTAATTTTCTAAGCGAACTGCAATTAGCAAATTTTAATCTTTCATAAGGGAAGAGAATAAAGTCATACTCCAACCTCTTTGTAAAGGAGAGAACAAACTCAAAAATTGGAAAGAGAACTCTCATAAAGAGAGAAGAATGAAGATTATTAAAAACTAAACAATTGAAAACTAAGAAATTAAAGGAATTAAACTACACTAAACTAAACTGAATTGAACTACACTAAACTGAACTAAACTTTAACTGAACTAAACTGAACAGAACTGAACTAAACCAAACTAAACTGAATTGAAAATAAGTCCAAAACGACAGGTTCTTAATATAATTTATTGTCCAAATTATGTGCAATTTAATTGTATTTCCACTTTATTTTTGTTTTTCGGTGGATGGATCTATTTGTGATGTTTCATGATTTTTCGAGTCTTATACTACAAAAATAGTGAAGAAATTGCAATAAGATTTACTATAACTAAATTTTACATTTGTCGAACACGCTGAATATGGAGGCATAGAGCTACATGATTTCATATCATTAATAAATTATCTCCCATAATTACTATAGACATCTCATCATGTCTCCCCATTTAAGGGTCCAGTGATTGAACATACTGCGATATTCGTTGGTGCGACCAACAGAAGAGCAATCCGAAGAGTCACCCAAAATCAATTTAAAGTGTGTTTGAAATCTTATTCTAACCAATTAATTATTCATGATAATTAATTGTATTTTAAACCAATAAAATATTTGAATTATTCCATTTAAAATATTATAAAAGCCCAATTATTTATTTATTATTTGTAATAAATATTTTAATAAATGCAATTCAGATTTTTATTTCGCAAAACTCAATCTCCGGATTTTAAGAAATATGAAATATCTTCTAAAATGCGTTTAAGGAAAGAAGGCTGACAAATGAGCTAGATACCAGGATGTTCGCCTAGCGCGCCATGTGCGCCCAACACATCGGCCGAGTTGTGTCAGGCACGCTAATCTGCGCCTGACATGTGGATCGAAGGGAGGGCTAATGCTCCCCATGTTGTCTGAGTGGGTGCCCTTTGGTATTTAGCCATATTTGGCCAAGTATAAGAGTTGCTCGACAGAGGAGTGTGGACATCCAGCTGGCCGTGTGGGTTGGACGCCACTTGGATGAGGGCTAATGTGCCCCATGTTGTCCTAGTGGGTGCCAATTGGTATTCAATCATATTTGGCTAAGTATGAATGTGGCTCGGTAGAGGAGTGGGGACTTTCAGCTAGTTGAGTGGGTCAGACGCCAATCGGATGGGGCTAATGAGCCCCATGATGTCCGAGTGGGTGCCAATTGGTACTTAGCCATATTTGTAAGTATGAAAGTGACTCGGTAGAGGACAGGGGACTTCTAGCTGACCGAGTGGGTCAGACACCACTCAGATTGGGGATAATGAGCCTCATGCTGTCCGAGTGGGTGTTGATTGATACTTAGTCATATTTGGCTAAGTATGAAAGCGACTCGGTAGAGGAGTGGGGACATCCAACTGACCGAGTGGATCGAATGCCACTCGAATTGGGGCAATAATGAGCCACATGCTGTTCGAGTGGGTGTCAATTGGTACAAAGCCATATTTGGCTAAGTACGAAAGCGGTTCGGCTGAGGAGTGGGACTTTCAGCTTGCAAAGGGGGTTGAACGCCACTCGTATGGGGGATAATGAACCCCATGCTGTCCGGTTGGGTGCCAATTGACACCTGTGTTTTCAGGGATAGAAGGTAGTGGTTATTTGGCCTAAACGGATGTATTCGACCCCAAATGCCACATGGTAGTCTCGATACTTGGGGGTTTGGGTCACTTTTAATCAAGAGCTGACTAGAAACAATGTTGGGAGTTTTTGACGTTTTGCCTCCCTTAGGCCTTGAATTCTGACGTTTCATCTCCATAGGGACTTAATACTTAGATTTAACTGGTTTATTTGGGCCTCTCAAAGAGCTCATCAAGGTGACACGGGGAGATTGTCATTGCGTGTTTCTCGAGGTGTGCCTATATATATGAGTGAGGAGAGAGAAACTACGATTGTAGACACATAATCGTGTCTCCCCATTTAAGGATCCAATCATGAAACATGCAAAAAATAAAAATTCAAAATGCGAAAGAAAAAAGCAAAAGCAAAAGCAAAAGAAAACGCACGGGGAAAAAAATGCAAAAAAGAAAAAGGCAAAGGCAAAGGCAAAGAAATAAAAAGTCAACCTTGGGGACTTGCACACAAGTTTTACCCCTCATTCAAATCCTCCAACCCATCAAAACCTTAGCCTATATAATTCAAATCCATGATCCTACCTTAGCCCATCCAATTAAATCTTCATCAAACCTAAAGTCTTTAACTTTCATCAACCCTCACTCCTTATTCAAGGTATGTCCAAGCCCGCTAGGCTGAAAACCCGAAAGAGCGGCCTAGGCAAAAGTTAGGGTACAAAAAAAATCAGATCTAGAACTATAAATGGTCTCATTCCGAAAGGATACGTAGGAATCCTCATCTCGATGTCTGGCCGCTGCAATAAAATAAAATAAATCAAGTTCTATGTTTTGATTTTCTAGAGTTCAGAAGCATAATGTCTTTCTAGATCCCATCATAGACTCGAGTCTGCACCTTTCCTTTTCAAAGCCTTTTCCCACCTACATTCATTTAAGTCACAAATTCAAACTTTTTATTTTTCAATCCAAACTCTCCGACAATTCCATGGTCTCTAGCGATATCTGACTTTGCCTGTATCAACTCACCAAAGAAGAATCCCCAATGAACAATTTTCAACGTTCAAGACAGATCAACTACATTTCAATATTAGATCAAGTACATTTCAATTAAGGCTCAAACCTAATTCAAGGCAAGCTCACCCAAAGTGGGGGCTTCCTATATATGTGGCGGTGCCTCCAAGTCGAATAAAACTCTCGAAAAGTTGTAATCCGTGGACCTCATTTTACGAACCCCAAATATTTATTAAAAGCGATTTTCGAAAATCATTCTTTTCAAGCCTGATCATTCTATCATTCTACACATCTTCTAACCTTGCAAAATCCTAACCTTGCATTGCAACCTTGCAAAACCCTAACCTTGCGTTGCATTTTATACATCCTAGTCTTGTATAACCCTGACCTTGCATGACGTGTCAACCCTTAGCTTTGCATAACCTTAATCCTTGAATTGCATCTCATGCATCCTTAGAGAGTTTAAGTTTGCATTATTGCATCATTATCTACTCTATCTGAGTTGTTTGCACCTATCTCCTAACATCTTTCCCTGCAGGTAATCAGATTGCTTAAAGCTATTGTCCTGCATAATAACTTTGTTTTGCAGAGACCGACGAATATAGATTAGTTCTAAACTGAAGAGTGTTTTGAATCATTTTCCGTCTCGACACCGTATACTTTGACTGTCAATTTCCTGAACCTCGATCAATGTGGGGGCTTCTGTAGATACATAATTGTGTATCCCCATGTAAGAATCCAATAATGAAACATACCGCGGTATTAGTCGGTGCGATCCAACGGTAGAGCAATCTAACACTGTAGAATAAATGATTATTGCTGCGGTCATTTAATGGCCTATTGCGGTTTCGCCGCGCAGCAATTAAGGGGGAAGCAATAGATAATAAATATATTGTTGCGGTTTTAAATCGCAGCAATATTTGAACATATTGCTGCGGTTTTTGGGTAAAACCGCATCAATATATATATTTTATATCAGATTCATAAAGTATATTGCTGCTGTTTTTCCGAAAAACCGCAGCAATATACTGAATATAATAATTAAAAATAGACATATTACTGCGGTTTGTTGGAAAAACCGTAGCAATAGGTACAAGTGTAAGCAAATTTTTTTTTTGCATTTTACCCTTAGAATCGAAAGATAAAAAAAATTCAAAGAAATAGCAAAAAATCAAAAACTTCCACCATAAAATGAAACTAACAAAAAAAAACAACAATAAGAAAACTGAACAAAAAAACGAAAATGAAACTAATGAAGAAAAAAAATCCGAAATACAGAAAAATTACAAACGAAAATAAGATAATTATACTAAACAAACAAATCTGAAACAATAAAAACAATAAAAAGTCCCATCAACAACATTCAACTAAAATATCAACCTCTACAAAATTTAACTATAAAATTTAAGTAAAAATACAAATAAATAATACGTACAAAATAAAATATTCATGCAACGAACAATTGTCGGCAACCAAAAAAACAATAATAAAATATCCGAGCAGTTTGTCGCATCAACAAAATCGTCGGCAACCAACGTCGCAGCGAACAAAATTGCCAGCAACCACTCGCCCAGATCTGAAAATCCAACAAGGAGTTCGTCGCAGTTCGCACAGACAAAATCGATGTATTTAGAGGACCATCCGAGTCCAGATCTGAAAATCCTCGCAGTTTGTCGCACAAACAAAATCGAACTCCACGAAATCAAACACGTTAAAAGAGGCCGAACACCGGCAGAACACCGGCACGAAATCGAACTAATGAGAGGCGTGAAAGAAAATTGATGAGAGGGAGAGGAAGAGGCGTGAAAGAAAATTGAACTGATGAGATGCGTGAGGCTGAAGTGATGAGAGGGAGAGAGAGAGGCGTGAGGCTGAACTGATGCGGGGGAGAGGAGTGAAATAAGGTTGAAACCCTAAATGAATGCTTTTTATATTAATTTAAAAGCATATTGCTGCGGTTTATGGTAGGAACTGCAGCAATAGATCCAAATAATATTTTTTTATATTATTTTAATATATTGCTGCGGTTTCTGCCGAAAACGACAGCAATATGTTTGGTCAAATGATAAAAAAATTTCAAAAAATTTCCTCTAAAACCATATTGCTACTGTTTTCAGCAAAAACCGTAGCAATATGGTTATATTATATTTTTCTTTTTCCTTTTACGTGATATATTGTTGCGTATGGGTAAAATTGCAGCAATAAACAATTATTCTACTAGTGTAAACAACTACTCCAAAAATTGTGTTTCGAAATAATATTCTAAAGTCCAATTAATTATTCATGATAATTAATTATACTTGAGCCCAATTCTTGGAAAATCCCAATTAGTTGATAATTAATTGATTTATTTTAATAAATAAATATTTTCAAAAGATATTTTTTATAATTTCAAAGCATTTTCTATCCCGTAAAACCAGATATCCGTAATTAAAGGGATAAAAGAAATCTTTTAAATGCAGTTTTAAACAAAGCTGGCGAAGGCTCACCAGGAGCCACTCTGGTGTGCCTAGCGACCAACCTACGCCTGGCTCAGGACCTTGTGCCTGGTGCACAATTGTGCGTCAGGCACAAGTCTGTCCACTTGTGTCAGGTGCACTAATCTGCACCTGGCATGTGGTTTCCTGACTCATTCTAAGTCTTGTGTCAAGCGCAGGTATCTGCGTGAGACGCGAAGTTTCTTTCTTATCTTTTTCAAAATGTGTGCCATATGTACGCTTTTTATTGGGCATGTCGAGTCATGCGTCTGACACGTCAGCGGCGCCAAGCGCAACAGGCACGTGAGGCACAATATCGTTCTGCCTATAATTACTCTTGATTTTCCGAATCGAGGACCATTTTTCATTATTATTTTACGAATAAAAAATTCCTTATGAATACTTACGAAAACAAATTCTCTCAAACACTTACAATACTTTCAATCTATTCCTAATTTCTGCGTTCTTGGTTCCACGATTGCTCCGCCTAAAGGTCGTTGTGCTTTTCAATCTAAACCGCATAAGTATAATAATGAGGATCCTTGAATAAATTCTTCATTTTTATATTGAAGTTACTAATTATTTCTTTTCTGATGTAGCTAATATAAAAATCATGTCGTTGTACATTCTAATCTCTTTTATATACTTTATTTCATATTTTATCTATTCATGCCTATGTATATTATGTGTGCCTGATCATTCTATGAATATTATATGATTGTTCTGTGTTAATGCTTTTATCACCCACATGTTATTCATGCTAATCAAATATCTAAAGAATTGTTCTAATATTAATCAGATTAATTTGGACAACCTGCTAGGTTCCTCTGTAAATTGATTGCATAATAACTTGTCATTAAAAAATAGTATTTTTATGTGTTTCCTGAACCAATCTAGACTAAATATTTTTAGGGTGTATAAAAATATTATATGATTATTATTTGCCGTAAAATCTATAATGAATCGATTATTTAGTAAAGGCTAGCTATGGGCAATATAGTTCATGATTGTATTGTACCTTCACCCCTGAACTCAATCTTTGGTTAATTTTGACCATCTATGGAGTCATGACGGGAAAATCTACATTGGCATAAGTCCCTAATTTGTCCCTACGATTTTTCCATATCCAATTAGGTTTATGATTCTTCATAAATAGAATTGTTTGCACTTCTTTCAAAATAATTTTCAATAAAACCTTAACAACAGAGAAGTCAAATATAATACGCGCTCACACCGCATAGGCGAAATAAAAACACGCCTACATGGATCATTTTCTCATTTCTCAAATTCTTCTCTCTCAAAAGTCTTTCAATCTTCTCAAGTTCAATTTCTGCAGTTTCTTCATCCGACCAGGTATGCTTCTAATTTTAATTTAGTTTCTTTTCTTTCAATAAGTCTCGATCGAATCCCTTGTCTATAAATAATGGGAGATTCGTCCGAGAAGGTGACCCACCCCCACCTCACCTCCCTACAAACTTCTCGAGGAGGTGAGGGGTGTAGGAAAACGTTGGTGTCGACTTTAATAAGTTGTCTTGACCCCAGTGCTTGGTATAATTGAGCGACTCAGTGCCAGATTTAATATCAGGTTCGCCGGCTCACTAACGGAGCAGGAGGTAAGCGGTTGCGAGCCTCAATAGTGATGAAAGGGGGAGGCGGTGGAGGTTCGTCTCTAGGAAGGAGATTCAGAGGTGGTTGCAAGGGTTAGGGTTTGGTTTCAATGAGAGATTCTTGTGTATTTTTTTTTTTTCGTTTTCTCTATCTAGGAGTATCTAGCATCTTTTGGAGCAGTTTTAGAAGTAGTCTCATATATCACAACAACAAGAACAATATATACGTATCATAGTGTATTATATTAAAAAAAATTGAATAAAAAAGTAAAATATTTCAAGGAAACCGGTTTTACTTGGAAGCAGTCTCTTATTTCACAACAACTTTTTTAATTTGTCAAATAGTTAAACTTAAGAGACTAGTTTTAGATAATCAATGGTTTCCTATATTTAAGAGATGGGTTAATAACCTCAACCGGTCTCCTATATGTAGTTTCTTTGGTCATTTTTGTAGTAGTGTCTTCCGAGCGCTCCATCGTTAGTGGAGGAGGAGTCCTAAGGCATCATTCCCTACCATTAGGAGGTGTCCCTAGCCTATTCCTCCTCGAGGAGTTACTTATAAAATACTTGTCTGATGGGGTAGTTAGGGTAGCCATGCAGAAGGACGAAGGCAAGGCGTCGACTTCAGGCCAACTAGAGTACCCAGATTTGGATCCGAAAGGAGGACCGGGTATTTTCCTCCTCCTTCTTGAGTCAATGAAGGCCTTGAAGAAGGATCTTCGGGGTACGAGCGCCAAGTTTCTAATAAAGGACCCCTTCAATTTGGTCCGACCGGAGGCTCATCACACATTCCTTACTCCTCCCTTGGGTCATACTGCGGTTTATTATATAGAGATGGATACGGGGCTTCGGTTTCCCTTGTCACCCTTTGTCAAGGAGATCCTGAACTCCTACAACCGATCACTTAGCCAGATTTCTCCAAATTCATGGGGAAGCATCCTCACCGTTCAAAATCTCTACGAGTGTAACTCCCCGATAATTCTCTCTTTCCCAAAATTTATTTTAAATATAAAACTTAGAGATCAACAAAGCATTATCGCCCATGTAATAACGTATCGACTTATTCATAATTTTGCAGCGAAAAAACATAATAAATAACTTTAGAATTGAAATTTAAATAACAACAAAGTCAACTTCAAAAGTCAACCAATAACGTCAACGAACTAACTTAAAATCAAACCAACTGTAAAATATATAAACTAATGTACGATAAATAAATAATAAACTACACAAGCTCTCCATTTTCGAACTGAATGATGCATCATTTTCAAACCTAGCTTGTAGATGACAATGCACTATTGATCTAGAAAGTCTGCTCACCAAAATGGATCATCACGGGATCAATAAGGCATAGCCATGATCAACATACACAAACAAAAGTACGTGATTAGCATAATAAATAAATATACAATCCTAACTTGATATTAATAAATAGTAAACAGGGATAAACAATAACATAATAACTTGCAGATAACTTTTATTGAACTTAAACTTTAACAACATTCTTATTACTTCAAACAGAATAGTCACTAGACTGAGTTGTCTAACTAAACCAGGCTTCCCTTTAGAAGATGAAATGCGGGTGCAACCCGTATTCCCATGACCTACGATATCAATGAAACTTTCAAAATAAGTGATTAATCTGATCCCGGAAAAAGCCATGGCATGCTCACCATGTACCCCAATATTGTTCGTCTAATACTTCAGACGTGCACTAGTCTAAAGCCTATTATTATTCAAGTTTCACTTTACGTGATTTACCATTTATTACTTGTTATAACACACAAGCAGCACAAATAATACATTATCAAACAATCACAACTTTTATTTTTATCTTAGGATTAGATAAGTGATCACACAACTTACAACCCAAGATTAATTCCTTCTTTAATCCAACCTTCCTTATTTGTTGAACCCACCCACCAACCAACTTACCTTTAAAAGGTATAAAAATATCAACTTACTATAAGGCCCTCGATCTTCATAGAGTAGTGAAATAATAATACAAGGGAACAACATGATTCAATCATGATTCATACCAATATATATATTAATTTCCCCATGTTAAATAATAAAATAAAGTTCCCCTACTAACATCCTTGCATCAATTTTCCATACAAACATGATATAAATCTCATAATAAATCTCAAAATTAACATGTTCGCACGTCATAAAACATGCAAAATCCGACAAAATAGCAATCATATATGAACTCAACATAGTTCTTATACATGATACTACATAACTTTCCTTCTTAATATCATGATACTGCATCAATCAATACATAGATATGTACGTACCTTGTGTAAACAAACTGATAGGCCACTTTAACAGTCTTAAAAGTCGCCTAGAGAGAAACTCTCCGCCTAAAAAAACCAATATAAATTCATAATCAATACTTAAATAATTTACGGCAACTTGAAAATACTTTAATCATCCTTTTAAAATATTTAAAAGTTGTTTCCAAAACTTCAATTACTAATACTTCATAGCATAGTACTATCGTACTAGTTATTAAAATCTTTAAAACTCCATCAATTATATCCTTTTTACAATCCAACAACATATAATCTGTTAAAAATCCCTTTAAACATACTTAAATTTATAAGAATGATAAATTTCATAGATTATAAAATACTAGTATGATTTTCCAATCTTTAACACCCTAAAAATCCATGCTTTGATAATTAAAAATCCAATCTAAACATAATGAATAAATGTGAATATTTATTTCTCCAATACATAAATTATATAATCTTAGATTCATAATCAAATCATCAACCTAAAGCTTCTAAACATAATCAAATTAAAAACACAATCTTTAAATTAAACTTGAGGAGGAAGAAAGTTAATCAAACCAAAACAAAGGAAGGAAGAACAAGGGTGCACCAGCGGTGGGGGACGACTACAGGTGGCGGAAGTCAGCGGTGGTTCAATTGAGGAGGGGAGATTACTTGTTGAAGAAGAAAGCGTTGCTAGGGAAGAAAGAAAGAAACAAAATTGTGAGAGAGAAAGGAAGGAAAGACCGCCGGTTATGAAGAGTGAGGAGAGAGAAAATTTATGTGTGGGGAAAAGTTATGGGTTTAATGAATTTATATAAGTGTTTTTCTTGTGGGCGTAGGAAAAGGTAATTGGGCTTAAATAGAGTTTAATGATGAGTAAAACTGATGTTTGAATCTCCTAACACAATTAGAAGTCCTTTTCCTAATCTAAATAGTGCGTGGGTTCCTCAAGCCCATTTAGACTCCTTATTCAAATCCAAAAAGTATTTCAAATATTTTTCAAAGCATGCCTAAATAAAATATTGTAATTTATATAAATCCTTAAAATAATTCCTTTGACTTTCACATAGTGAACCTTTTAAAGAAATAAATTATTTTCAAATTTGATAGAAGGATTTGTGAGTCCATGCAAAATTCTTGGAACGATGACCTTAATCAACGTCCGCGAAGTGGATCGCTCGCCAGTTCATAAATTTATGAGGGATTACATTGAATATTGGGAGTGTTGCCCCCTTACTTCATTGAGTAACATGTACAAACTGGTCGAGATGATGGACGGGGATAATGACCCGAGTTGGTGGAGCTTCCAGGTCTGAAGGGTATATCGGACCGTGACTCATCTACCAACTTCTCAAAAGGGATTCCAAAGGGAGTTTGATTTTGTTTACTATGACAGGGATTGGGGGATACCGACTGTCTGGCTGGAGTCCGAGCCGCGGTCTGAACTGAATTTTCGAGTCCCTGATCTTAATGACGAAGAAGAAGCGGCAGCCTACTATATGCAGATCGAGTCTAAGATCGTTAACGGGGTGAAAAATTTATTGCCGGCAATTGGCTACCCATCTGCCATTTATTCAAGAACGAACACTTTTTGTCTGCCATGGGTCTAAGCTCGGCTTTTTCGAAAACCAATTTACTGAGGGGGTCCAGTTTACGGTCGAAATTGTTGTGTATGTTGCTATTCTTTTTGTTTAACTTTTCTCCTTATTTTTGCAGCTCACTCGTTAGCTTATTTCCTCGAGTCGAATCCTTAAATGGCCGAGCGACTGAATTTTATGGCTTTGAAAGCGGCCCGACTAAGGGCAGAGATCACGTCCAAGGTCATGAAGAAGCCGATTGTGCCTAAGGTATGATTTCTTTCCAAGCTCCATTATGTTATCCTTTATGTATTTAGTTAAGTTTTTCGCAACAGTTGCATGGCAAGCTGAAGCCAAAAAGAGGAAAAAGCGCTCTGCTGATAAGATCGCTCAGACCAAGAAGGCTCTAGCTAAGGCAAAGCGAGAGGCTACCAAGAAAGCCAAGTCATCTGATAAGGCCAAGAGTGCGTTAATCTCCTTATACTCTTCCGACTTCAAGTCTTGGGGAAGTCCTGAGTATACTCCCTAATCCCCTAGTCTTGAACTGAGGGAGGGGGTCCATTCAATGAGGTGGCCGCTTCTGTTCTTTTCAGCGAGCTTTGTTGCTCACAGAAGAACAAGAGGTTATCCAAGGCTTTGGAAGTCATCTACACATCAATCGACTGGGAGCATATCAACTCCACCCTTAGGAAAAATGAAACTAATGGGCTCTACCACTTATGATTCGATGTGAGTTTTTTTTATGTTACTTGCCTTTGTTATGTTTCTTACTCATGATTCTAACATTATTTTAGTTGGCAGTTCTCCACCCTGATGACCACTGTGGCTTAGAACCGACAGACTTGGTGTGAGGAGGTGGAGGATTTGAGGGAGAAGTCCAGGAAGCAATTCACTAAGCTTTATGACACACAAGAGGCTAAGCAAATCACCGAGTCAAAGCTCGATGATGCCGAGAAAGACATAGAGAAGGACCAGAATGACTTATGGGACGAGCAGGACGGTTGGAAGCAGGAGAAGGTCGACCTTCTCCTTACCCGCGACTCGACTTTTACTGCTAAAGGCGACGCTGAGACCAAGTTGGCTTTGGCTGAATCGGATTTGGTCGACACCCGTAGCAAGCTGGAGGCTGTTTAGGAGAAGGTTGCCTATAGGCTGAAGATAGGGTCGCTCGGTTAGAAGAGAGCAGTGGTGTGCCCAGTGGCAAACTACCCGGGATTGTGAGGACTTCAATGCTGAGGTGGGCCACAAGGTTCATAAGATGGGCGGATACGAAGCCTTGGAGCCGCTGAAGGGGGTGTTAGTTAAATCTCATCCCTCACTCGCCTGAAATGACGTCTAGTTGAGGTACCAAGAAGCCTATGACGCTGAGGTTGCTGAGATTCATCAAAATATGAACCTGGAGGAGCACGAGGATGATGCTGCTGCTGAGGCCGATCAAGGTGCTGAGAAGGCTGAGAGCGTCTCTAACATTCCCCCTCCCCCTATTTCTTAGGCCTTCTTTGTTGTCTTGGTTGCTTCTGTATTCTTTTTGCTTTTGCAATAGATTGGCTTTTTGTAAACTTTTAAATTAGATCAATGAAAATTCCTTAATCTCTATTTGTCTTTCTTTTTTGTTTGCAATATTGTTTACCCGGCTAAGTTTCACCTCAACTCTCGTAACAACTGGTTAAGTTAAATCGATTACGTGACATTATGATCTTCCGACTGGCTAAGTCTTTGTTATCCGACGAGTTAAGTTGTTTACCCAATTGCGGAGAACTTATTGACTGGTTAAGTCTTTGCGACTATTTAAGTGATCATCAACTTTGATTAATTGCAAAATTTACCGAACTACATTGGTTGGTTAAGTCTAACAGTCCAACTGGTTACAAAATGTGTCGATCTAGCTACAAATCGCTATTTATCTATTACATATTCCCGTATTGCAAGCAACAAACACTATACATAGACTCTTTTTAGGTTGTCTACATTCCAGGGAGGGGCCAGGGGTACTCCTTCCAGGGATTCCAGTCAAAATGCGCCCGGTTTGATGATTTCAGTTACTTTGTAAGGGTCGTCCCAGTTGGGTTCCAAATTTCCTTTAAGGTGTGAAAGTTATGTAGCTTCAACCTTGCGGACCACCCAGTCGTCGAGTCGGATTGGTCTGGCCTTGACTTGGTGGTTGAACTGCCGGGTGATTTGTTGCTTGTACCGAATGGAGTTTAACAAAGCATTACCCCTCGTTTCCGACAATAGATCCAAGTTAAAAGGTTCTCCTCTTTGTTCTGCTCGAAATCGTAGAAATTCAATTGGGTTGAGGGAATGTCAACCTCCATCCACTGGGAGCATTGCCTTACTCCCGTATACTAGGTTAAAGGGATAATGTCCTAAAGAACTCCTATTAGGTCGTCGACCCGCGTTCCTTTAGCGTCCTCTAAGGATCTTTTTATTCCTTTTAGGACTGTCTTGTTAGCCGACTCGGCCTATCCATTGGTCTCCGGCCTTAATACAACAAAAAACCTAGTCTGTATTCCAAATCAGGCACAATATTCACGAGTGGGTCCTGCTATTGAACTAGCATCCGTTATAAGATACCAATGCTCTTGGTACGTCGAACCTGCTGCTGATATATCTCCATATGGATGGTTGCACTTGTTTGTCGATTATGGATGAGAGTGGCTCGACCTCTGTCCACTTAGTAAAATAGTCGATTGCGACTATCAAGAATTTCCATTGTCCGAAGACTGGAGTGAATGGTCCAAGGAGGTCCATCCCCCATTTATCGAATTGCAAAACAACTTGGATTGTGGTTAGAGGGGTAGTTGCTACTATGTGAACTTCCGATTGAGTTGACAAGAGGGACATTTCTTGACTAGCTCGTGTGCATCCCCTTTTAGAGTTAGTCAGTAGTTACAAGCTCTAAGCGCTTTTCTTGCAATAGTTCTGCCTCCTTGATGACTGTCGCATGCCCCCTGATAGATTTCCCTCAGTATGTAATCTCCATCCTCGGGGTTTACACATTTGAGTAGAGGATGGGTAAAGGATTTCTTGTAGAGCTGATCTTCGTGCCATAGGAAGCACCCAGATTTCTATTTGATGACCCGCTCTGATTCTTTGTTATATTCACACAACTCCCTATCCCCTAGATACTTTACCACTTCATCCATCCATGTGGATGATCAATTCAACATCAGCTGCTCTTTGGTTTTGATACTGGGCTAATGTAAGACCTTCCACATGATGGTCTGAGGGGCTAACCCTTCAGCCGAACTGGCCATCTGAGCTAGCACTAGTGTAAAAAACAGCTTTTGCTACTTATCAAATGCTTTGGTTGATTAATCAACCCAAGCATTTGTGATACAAATGCTCGTGTGGATTAATGAACCGGAGCATTTTATACCAAATGCTCCGGTTGACTAATCAACACGAGCATTTGTGATACAAATGCTCGGGTTGATCAACGGAGCACTTGTGATAGGTAGGCACGACTTATTTTCTAATTGTTATCAAATACTTATTACTCATCCCGTCAGCCGTCCCAAATTAACCCTAACTCCTAAGTCGCCTCTCCCTCCCAACTCCCAATTCCTTCGCATCCTCCACCACTCAGCCGTCCTCCGTCGTCCCTCCCTCCCTCCCTCCGCCGGATTTCAATTGAACTCGCTTCGCACAAGTCCCTGGCCGCCGTTCGAAGTCTGCCGCAGTTCGAAGTCCCTGGCGGTTGCTGCTTCCACCACAGTTTAGGTTCAATCGAGTTCGAAGTCTGCCGCCGTTGCTGCTTCCACCACAGTTCACCGGCTGCAGTTCAATCGAGCATTTGATCCCTCAGGTTTCTTTCTTTCTCTCTCCAAATATTTATGTGAAACACCCTAAATTAGCAATTTTTGTACTAGTGTCCCTAATGATATCCGTGATTAAATTGTTTTAACACCGATAGCTTTGAAATTAGGGTTTCTGTTTGTTTTATGGTTCGTGAAATTAGGGATTAGGACTTGCAGTGGCTAATTTTGTTGATTCTTAGTAATTTTATCACTTGATCTTGATGCCTGAAAACCCTGATTTCGTGGAAATGTTGGTGCAGCAGTAGCAACAGAAGATCTAAAGATAAGCCTAATTCTTGCTTTCTCTCTCCTTGTTTTCAGATCTAAAGGTAACCCTAATTCTGTCGCCTCTTTTCTGTAGATTTCTTATTGCTTCACCCAATTTATTGCATAATATTGTAAATTCATATACTAATATGTAACTTATGTTGTTGATTGTTAGGAAATTCATTATAGTGGATCAACTAGGTTACATTAGAACTTTCGATATAAGGTATGATATCATTAACTCATTTTTTCAGTGGTAATATTATTTTTTTGGCTATAAAGGTTGCTGCAAGTCATCGAATAATTGACAAATCAATAACAATGGATTGGGTTTTTGATTGATTAATGTAAGTAGTTGAATTAGAGAGTGATAAGACAGTGACTTATTATGTGTTTAAGTGTTCTGTCTTTTTTTATTTTCTTTGATTTTTGACATTTTAATTGGAATACATATGAAGTGTCATAAGATTCGCCCTCATTTTTGAGTTTCTCTGCTCAATGTCATCGTCATTTTGGCTTGAGAGAGAAGAACCTCTGTCGATTATTTTCCCCAAAGATTTGTCCGAGGTTTCCTTCTTTCGATGATTCTATCTTTTTTTGAGTTTCTCTGCTCAATGTCATCGTCATTTTGGGTTGAGAGAGAAGAACCTCTGTCGATTATTTGCCCTAAAGATTTTTCCGAGGTTTCCGTCTGAGTATCATAAGCCTGTGACTGACAGAGCTGTTGATATCTATATATCTATTTCTGCAGGGGATACATCAGGTCAATTAGAACTCTTTTTGGATCTCCATCTTCTTACCATAAATCCTAGCTCGCAGAGTTTACATGGTACATACATATTCGCTCTTCATTTGATTATTTTCTGTTCCTGGATAACTAGCATATGTATTTTCTACTGAACGTTTTGTTAATCTAAGCAAATAAAGTTCTTTGCAGTGCAATTATTGTAATGTGGATGAAAACGACATTGCAGAGCATCTTAGGGTGAGATTTCAATGAGATGCTAATTTTTTTTTTATCTGTGCTGTACCTGAACTTTTTTTTGTTGCTTTATTTAGGAACGTTTGAAGAGAGAACAAGAAGAGAAAGAGCATAAGAAGAAGGAAAAGGCAGAGGCACACTTATATACCATTATAAAGGTCACGGCTAAGTATTATCTCTCAGGAAATAATTTAAGGTTGTGTACCTTTTCCCTTTAATGTTTACATGTGTTCTGATAGTAACATTTTATTTTTAGGTTGCACGAGATGACGACTTGATGGAACAGATAGGAAAGGATATCTATTTTGATCTCGTAGACCATGATAAAGTGAAATCTTTCCGGATTCAGATTCAGATGCCATTTAATCTTTTCAAGGTATTGTTTCTATTTTCATTTCTCTTCAATTGTTACCTGTATGTGGATCGATCTTCTTTGCTAGGTCTTGTCCACTATCTTAAGAAAGAGCAGCTACTTGCCTCAGTAGAGGAAGTGCTTGGACTTGCCTTTGGGATATGTCGTTTAATTGGGTATTATTAGAGATTGGTCAGAGTAGGTGTTAGGAGTTTGTTCTATAACAAACAATCTGTGGAGTTCATGTTACTTTAGATTTCTAATTGATTGAGATGTATTCCTTTTGTATGTGACTGTGACCTATATAAATTGTATGTTAAAAAGGATATTTCTCAAACACCTATTACAGTGTATTAAACTTAAAAAAAATATAAAATTAGTCTTCTACTTCTATCTTTTACAGGACTCTGCTTATGCTACATTTTAGCTTATAGGGGCATCTATATCAACTACTAGGTTACTGTTTTAGGAGGGCAATGTTCAAAATTCTAATTCTTGAGTCTCGACCAATTTCTTTAGTTAAATATTTTTGCAAAGATGCTCAAAAACCCCTTAGTAGTCAAGCCTAACCCTGTGATTTACAGATGTACTCATCTATATCCTTGAACCTAAGTAACATAAGCCTATAAGTAAATGCTTGATTCTTGTCCTATTCATTTATTATCTAAGCCTTTATGATGTATGGTAATCAAGGTTTGGTGACCCTATACACTTCATTGCTAATGGATAAGTTCACAAATGAATTGAATTGACGATTGTATGCTCTTATTAAGTTTATGCAAAGGCTCCCATGGGACAGACTATGAAGCTCTGTCATGGCTTGTTCATAAAATTATAATATGCAGTTAGAAATTGGTTATGGAACTCTGGACGAAGATTTTGCATGATCAGCTTGGGTGATGCAATATGTTGCTGAACCTTTCCCATTGTTTAGAAACATATTGGGCTCATTTGTTAGCCAGAAAAAATGCATTGCATCCAACTAAAATGGATCTAAAGTGTGGTGAATTTATGTAAGTGTAATTGGTGAATATTTTATATGATCTGCTGAAGTGGTAAGCATATATTGGTACTTTTTTCATGTTAAATGGTTGCATGTGTCGGATAGTTTAAGGCTCTTAATCATATTACGACATAAAGACATTATCCAATTAATTTTTTTGGTTGTAAATCGCAGAATCGTCATACATATGAGAAGCCTTTAAAAATCTACAATTAGAGTGATTTGGAGATTGAGTTTTCTTTGCATGGGCTCATTCTGGCAACCTTGAGGGGCCCTAATGCCATCTGTAAGTTGCAGTTCATTGATCGAGGGGAAGCCACCTCTCAGTATATCAAACGCCTCGGTCTGTATTACAGATGCCTCGGTGAGCGTAATCCGTGGATGGTGTCGGTGAAGGGTTATGGTGGATTTTGTTAGCTGTATAATTCTTTCTTGTAGTGTTTATGGAGGATCGTTTTCTGATGCGGTATTTGATTTTTCTTGTCGGCCACAACTTCACAACCCTCGTCAGGCTTTCACGTCTTCCGTTTTTCTCTTATGGAGTTGGTTTCTTCTATTGGCTGTATGTGTTCTTCAGTACTCAACCTTAGTTGTAAGTTTAAAAAGCAGTACATAAATGAGATTTTGGCTTTAGGGATGTATACACAGTATAGTTGGGGTCCCCACCATTTTTTTTTTCCTTTTGTTCACCTCTTGTTTATTTAGGCATGTCTAGTTTATGGGGGAGTTTGTGGACTGGTAATTTTATCTTTTGATTGTTATTAAGCTCCCCTGCTTTCTTTCTTTCTTTCTTTCTTTCTTTCTTTCTTTCTGCTCTCTCTGTAAAAGAAGTTTGTCAGGTACAGCCTCGACGAGTCATAATGAGTAAAGATTTTACAATTTCTGTGCTTTGTAAGACTACTACCGCTGTGTTCATCGGACCAAGGGTGTTTGGTGTAGTGGACTGGGTGAGTAGTGGATTGTGTTCATATGTAAAAGAAGTTTTCTCATAAGGAAGTTTTGCTGTTTAGTTGTATTTGATTTTGTTACAGTTGATACATCTCTTGGCTGGTCATGTATTCAGTTGTGATTTTTTGGCTCCTGTTATAAGATGGAATTTTTGTTTCTTTTTCTCGTGTTTTGCAGACCTGTTACTCATGCTGATGGCCAGCAGGGGTAGCAGGTCTGAATTTTTTTTTTATAAGAAAAGCTCAAATGCTCCGGTTGTTAAGGAAAAACCGGAGCATTTGCTATAACAAATGCTCCGGTTTTTCCTTAAAAACCGGAGCATTTAAAAACAAATGCTCCGGTTGTAAACCGGAGCATTTGTAAAATGCTCAAATGCTCGTATGACGTTTGCTACGCATTAAATACGGAGCATTTGGGGCCTAAACAACCGGAGCATTTGAGGTTTTTTCTACTAGTGTAGTACATCGACCTGCTGGTTTTTTGACATGGGTAAGTGGGTGATGTCAAACTGTGCTAGCTTATTGATTAATTGTTGAATTTTATTCAAGTACATTCTCATGTTGTCCTCCTTGGCCTCATACTCGCCATATACCTGGCCTACTGTGAGTTGTGAGTCAGATTTTGCTTTGACAACTGTGGCTCTGGCCAAAATACAAAGTTCGAGTCCGTATATGGCTGCCTCGTACTCTGCTTCGTTGTTAGATCCCAAGAATTCAAACTTGATGGCATACTCCATCTTTTCTCCGACAGAGGGTTTGATAACTAACCCTGCTCTACACCCCATTTTGGTGGGCGACCATCCACATGCAACTCCTTGATTGGAGCCATTGTTGAGTAGCAACGAGGTAAACTGTTGAGTGGTGGCGAAGTAACTTTGTTAGTATCTTCCCCACAGACAGCGGCAAACTGTTTCTGTCTAGAAACTTATCAAATGTCATAAGTGTTGTTGAGAGTCCAAGATCCCAAGAGGAAGTTAAGTCCCGAGTCTTGTCACCGAAAACCCCGCAAAACAATTAAATTAGGGGTTTTTCCAAGAACGCTCCTCCGACGCTCAAGTCAGTTGAGGTAGAGATAGAAAGTGAGTAAATCTAGAGATAGATGCTTTGTTTTTGTAAGTGAGAGTTCAATACTTGTTAATTGATAAGACTGGTAATATTTATACTGTTGGAAATTCTCAGACAGGTAACATTGATGGGATGGGCTTTTCTTGTGATAAATGGATATGTTACCTTTTCGGGCAATCAGCCTTTCCAGCCCTTTTGTGCATCCCTAAACACCTGAAGCTAGGTCAACCCTAAGGTGGGAAACACAGTTGCCATTTGTCCAGTAACCATGATGATTTGACGAAGGTACTGGGTGGCCATTTATTGAGACCAAACAATTTCTTTTAAGAATATTAAATGCAAGTTGTTTGTAATATATAGACACTCTACCTAAGGGTGATTTTCAATAAGATAATCTATATACATATATCCTCTTAAAAAAATATCAACATATTTTCTTTTATTTTTTTAAGTAGGTAAGATGAAGAGACCCTATTGAACTGACACCTTGCACAGGTACAACCAATCAGATTTGTAGGTCAGACTCCTTGGAGGGAGGGGGATGGTAAGAGAAACCTCACCCCCAAGAAGCCCCTAGTGGGATTTGATCCCATAATCTTGAAGTCACGAGGCCAAATCTTTACTACTAGGTCAAGCCTTGATTGATAACGTATTTTCTTTTAGTGGAAGAGCGTAATCTATTAGTTTGTAATAGTAATAAGTAGATTACTAGATTAGGAATTGGGATTGGCTCAAGTGGTGAGCTTTCCCATCTTCCCTAACAATATTTAGGGTTCAATTCCTACCCCATGCATTTGCTTAGAATTTAAGAGGGAAGGGTGTTGGGGGTGTCTGGCTTGTAATGAGCCCATAGGTGAAGGCCCTGTGCGAAAGCAGCCCGAAGGAATTTTTCTTACCAAATTTTAATATAAGTAGATTACTAGATTAGATCATAGAGGCTCGTTTCATAAAATTAGGGGTGTTGTGCTTAAAAAAATTATAAAGATTAAATTTATTGGTGAATAGAAGAAACGGAAAAGTTATAAATGGAGCTTTTTTGGAGAATAGGAGAAGGAGAAAAACACCAGATAGACATTAGTCTCTTTAAATTTGTAATTAGATTGAGGTTTTTTTTTCTTTTTTTCTTTAAACGGACAACTAATAGAATTGAGCCCTTATATTTCGGGGGATTTATTCAGTTGCTCACCTTGCACATAACTTTAGCCGCCTCTAAGATCATACAAGAGGTATATATCAACATGTACATCACGTCAAAAAAAAAAAAACATGTATATCGATCTCACGTGCCAACTGACCACATCTTTTCTGCACGTTTTGCACGGCAAGGATGGTGCTAAAATACAACTTTACTCTATAGTTTCACGTTGCTAGAATTTTTATGAAGTTAAGACAAAATTATGACTACTCCATGGCTCAATAGTTCTGCATATGTCAGAAAAAATGAAATTTCTTCCCTCAAAGAAAAAATAACTTTCATAATAATATTTATAACTATGAAAATTGAAGTCAGGAAACTTTTGTCATTTGGAATAAACTGATTATTATTAGTGGCTTTTGGCAGCTATACGACTTCTTTTTGTACGAGGGGAAAATAATACTTCTAAAAAATCTTCATATAAATAATGAACGAAAAATTTACGTGTTTGGATCCTCTAAAGTTGTAAAATAACTATATAAGGTAGAGTTTGAACAATATCAACCATTGAATAAAAAATCAATGACTCATATATTTTCTTTCCAAAACCCCCCCTATTTTATCTCATCAAAATCCACCTCTAAATCTTTCCCTTCCACCAATATGAGTCCTTGATTTTAAAATTTATGGCTCAGATTTAACTCAACCTTGTAGAATTTCATTAAAACTCTAGAGGATCCGGACTTAAAAATTACCCTATCATTTCTAAGTCCTAACTATGTTTTGCTTATCTGCTTTATAAACTTTCAACTTTTAGCGGTCCCAATTTTATTTGGTTAATAAGTTTTGGCAACAAAAGATTTTATTATCTAATGAGGGTTGAAAATAACTACTTCATTATTCTAGTCTACTTGCACAATTTTTATTTAGTTGTATCAAAATAGCCAAATGACTTGACAAACAACATGTTTGCCAACATAAAAATTTTAGCATTATTTTTTAAAATTATATATAGTAAAAGTAAGGTTATAGAAAAATAGAATACTACCTTCTATAAATAGAAGCAAGGAACATCACAAACATCAACTTAAATCCATCTCTTTCTTCTTTGCTTTTTTCCTTTTTCCAAGGTATAGAGGTGGTTGATTGGTGATTCTTTAATTCTCTCCAAAGAATAATCGTATAGGAAGATATATCCTTCATGTTCGCCTTCGTTGACGTCAACTTGTAACAAGTTTGAATAGACTCCTGTTGTAGCTTGAAAATCAATGGCTACAGGCATGACACGTGGCACCATATTGGCTCTACATGTGACATTCGCTTATGTAGGAAAAGTACATGGGTCAGCAGGTTGTATGGGCTAAAGTACACTTTTCTGAGGAAAAGATGTACTGAAAACACCCTTTATGGCCCTAAATTGTACTTAGGCCCAGTACAGGTAAAGCCTAATTCTGCAAAAGAGTGAGGTGTACTAACCAATCAGCACTTGCCACGTGTCACAATATTATTGTATAGTCAATCAGATGCTCTCAAATTAGGGTGACATCAAGGTACAACAGTCATTTTAAACAGTATAAATAGTCCTTGAAATCAGGGGAAATGTACGTTTTTCAGAGCATAGTACTGTTATTCTGCCATAAATTCTCTTTCTCTCTCTCTAAAAGTTCCTTCATATCCCTGATACCTGACTTAAGTTTCGGAGGGGGAAATACCACCCAAACCTCCTGGGTGGGTCCCTTTTTGCAGGTTGCTAGTCGGAGCTAAGGATTGGGAATTGAGTCCAGGTGTTGTTGCAAAAGTCTCCAAATTGAGAACCCTTTTTGGGAATTGTTGTATTGAATTACTAGTTTTACTCTACGTAACATTTGGCGCCGTCTGTGGGGAAACGCAACAATGACTGATTGTCACTCATCTAATGTCGCTCGGAATCGAAGTTTTGAGATACGTGTAGAGGATATCGTGGATGATGAGAGGCCGCCTCGAGGACGAGACAGGCCCTCTACTGTCGTCCGTCTCGCTGGAAGGAGTAGGGTCCCTATTATCCAAGAGAATCTTCACCGTCTAGTGACGGCTAGTCATCTGGAAACTGTCCTGAATGATTTCCAAACTAAAATGGCCACTGTCATGGAGGAGCAGATTAAGAACAATATGCTGTTCTTTCAGGTTAACCCAGAAAGAGAGGCCGCGGTGCCGCTCAGAGGAAGGTCTCAGGAAGGTCGTCCAGGGACCAGCCGACCTCCTCGGCCTGAGTTGACTAAGCCGTTGTCTAAAGGAAAACAGCCAGCTGTTAGTGAGCAAAGAAGGAAGATGGACTTGAAGTTGGTAGTCCGTCTAGGAGATAACATCCCTCCTACCGGTCATAATATGGAGACAGATGCCAGGGAGTACCTGGAGGCTAAAAGGGCTGCTGCTCTTCAGCGTTCAGCTTCAGGTTCTACCCCTTACATGAAAGATCCTTCGTTAAGAGCCCCATCCAAGACAGCAGGGAGAAGTCATGGACCTTCGGCTGTTCAACCAAGGCAGGAGAAAACGGTTATACAACCAATGGTGTACAGGCGTCAAGCCTTAGCTAACACCTCCTCAAATCCAGTACTGAAGGAATACCGCCAGGAGCACATACCCACTGATGGACATGTTGGGGCGCTCAGGATTAATTGACCGACTCCTTTTTCGGCCAGAATCATGGAAGCTCCTCCATTCCCAAAGGTTAAGCTTCCGACGATTGAACCTTTTGACGGTACTACAGACCCAAATGATCACCTATCAGCCTACAAACACCAGATGTATGTCCAGGGAGTTGATGACGCTACATGGTGTAAGAACTTTCCAGCCACACTGAAAGGAGTGGCGGAGAAGTGGTTGAACAATCTTCCTCCTAATTCGGTAAATAATTTTATTGAGATTAGTATATTGTTTACCAGCCATTTTGTGGCAAATCGTCAAGAGCATAAGACAAGCATGCATTTGGGCAAGGTTGTTCAAGGGCTTAAAGAAGCCCTAAGGAGTTATGTGAAGAGGTTTAACTTAGAAGCATTGCAGATCCAGGATCTGAATGCTGGTGTGGCATTTGACGTTTTCATCTGAGGTCTGAGACCTGGAAGTTTTAAGTTTGACTTGGTGAAAAAGAAGATAACCACCCTAACTGAGGCCCTTAAGGAGGCCGAAGCTTTTATTCACGCTACGGAAGTTTGTGCGGAAGCAAAACATCCGGAGGCAAAGAAAGTTGAAGAGGCTACTCAGGCAAAAAAGAGTCTCCCCAAGAAAGCTAAAACTTGGGCAATGACCTCAATGACAACCTCGTCCAAGAGGAGCAGAAGATCTGAACCGACAGCCTCAGCAAAGCCCATAGAGTTCAGCAAGGATCAATATTCCATTCTCATGGAGATTAAGGATCAGCATGAACTGAAGGCGCCGGCAGAGATGAAGACGCCCTATAGAAATAGGGACAAAAGTAAGTACTGTCATTTCCACGCACAAAGATTGTGGTCATGAGACGAATGAGTGTAAGCATCTAAAAAGAGCTTTGGAGGATTTAGCCCGTAAGGGTAAAATGAACTCTTATATACCTCAGTCAAGTAGAAAATTCTAGAAGAAAGACAATCGTCAGGGTAGAAGGAAAGATGACGAGAGCACTGATGAAGATGTGGTGATGGTAATCTCTGGAGGATTTGCAGCCTTCATCTATGCCGGCGCTTTTCCCTAAAATGACCTCCAGACAAAAGTGACAAGATTTATTTACGAGAACTCAGCCAGGTGATGCTTACCAACCAGGCAGAGTCTGATCCTTTCCCTAAAATTGTGGTCAGCGAGCAGGATCGAGGGAAGATAAGAACGCCTCATGACGACCCTCTGGTGGTAGAGATGAAGATTGAAAATCTTAAGGTAAGACGGATCCTGATTGATACAGGAAGTTCTACCGATATCATCAGTGCAGATTGTCTATCAAGATTGAAATTTGATGAAAATGATTTAGTTCCGGTCAATCATCCTATTATCGGTTTTGGCGGAGGAGTTATTCATCCCATGGGGACAGTTACCCTACCCGTCAGGGTGGGAGATAAAGAGGCTGCTCGAACGCTTTTTGTGAAATTCCTAGTAGTATGAGATCTGACAACTTACAATGTCATCCTCGGACGACCTACCTTAAATCACATTAAAGCCGTCATTGTAACTCACCTGATGCTCATGAAATTTGAGTGTGATGGTGGTAAAAATTGGATCTTTGTATGGAGACCAGCAAGCGGCAAGGGAATGCTATCTTACTACTTTGAGACCGTCATCATGAAAGGAAAAACCAGAGCGGCCAAAGGCCATGGAGGATGAACCGGCCGAGAAGGTAAAAGGCCATATAAGTGAGTTGAAACAAGAGGTAGAGAAAGCACAAATAAAGCCTTTTCCAGAGAGCAAGTCGTCAATGCTCCTGCCGAGCAAGAAAAGGAGATGCTTGGCTATCAAGGAAGAAAATAATTCGTCTGAAGAAGTAATGGCCATCATGAGCTTGGGACTAGAACGTCCAGAGTCGGTAGAGAGCCCAGTTGAGATTTGCCTGAGTCCAGAACGTCCAGAAAGGACGCTGAAAATTGGATTTGTGCTGGGTCTTCAGACTAAGGACGCCTTGGTTGCATTATTGAAATAATTTGAAGATGTAAGGCTTATACGGTGGAAGAGATGCCGGGAATTGATCCCGAAGCTGTTGTGCATAAGTTGAACATAGAGCCGGGGCAGAAGCCAGTCCGGCAGAAGAAGAGGCACCTGGGTCCGGCCAGGAACCAAGCAGTCGACCAGGAGGTTCAAAAGCTGCTAAAATCCAAATTCATCCGGGAAACCTACTATCCGGATTGGATCGCCAATGTGGTCATGGTCCCCAAGCCGAATGGTACTTGGAGGATGTGCGTTGACTACACTGATTTGAACAAGGCCTGTCCCAAGGACAGCTTCCCTCTACCTAAGATTGATCGGTTGGTTGACTCCACAGCGGGGCATGCGCTGCTTAGTTTCATGGACGCCTATTTAGGCTTTCACCAGATCCCTATGTGGCCGGAGGATCAGGAAAAAACCTCTTTCATTACTGAAAAGGGGCTCTATGGCTGGCTTAGGATGCCCTTCGGCCTGAGGAATGCCCTAGCCACCTTTCAGAGGCTTATTAACATAGTCTTTCAGCCGCAATTAGGAAGGAATATGGAGGCTTATATTGACGATATGATCGTGAAAAGCCGAAAGGAGACGGATCATTTGGATGACTTAAGAGAAACATTTATGACTTTGAGAAAATACAAGTTGAAGCTCAATCCACAAAAATGCGTATTTGGAGTAGTAGCAGGCAAGTTTCTAGGGTTCTTGGTCGACCAGCGAGGAATCCAGGCCAACCTTGACAAGATACAAGCAATTCTGAAGATGACTTCTCCGTCCAAGATAAAGGAAGTACAACGTTTGACAGGATGTCTGGCTGCCCTTGGACGATTTTTATCTAAGTCTGGTGATAAATGCCATCATTTCTTTGCAACAATAAAAAAAGAAAGCAAAGTTTGAGTGGACAGAGGAAGCACAGAAAGCTCTTTGGCAGGTAAAAGAGCACCTCCGGCAGTTGCCCAGGTTAATCGGCCCGGCCGAAGGAGAGAAACTATATGTATACCTGGTCGTGTCCCCGTTCGCAGTTAGTGATGTTCTCTTAGCTGAAAGGGACTCAGTACAGATACACGCCTAGTTTGTTAGCGATGTGCTAAAGTACGATTGGAGATGGGCCAAGAACTGTGAACCATCAAGCAGATGCTCTTTCCAAGCTAGTCAGTTCGGCCGAAGGAGATGGGCCAAGAACTGTGTTTTGGGAAGTCAAGACGGCCAAGAGCATTGATTCAAAGAGGTCATATTTCTAAGCCGGGAAAACGATTGGATGAGCCCTATCATTGACGATTGGAAGTCAAACCGGGAAAACGATTGGATGAGCCCTTGCTCCCATGGAGGCCAAGTATGTAAAGGCTAGGGACAAGTGGTTTGAGTTATGGAATGGAAGTCTCTACAAGAAATCTTTCAACCGGCCTCTTCTCAAATGTATCACTAGAAAGGATGGATTGGAAGTCCTGAAAGAGCTGCATGAAGGAGCTTGTGCCTCTCACATTGGAGGGAGGGCGTTAGGAGAAAAAGCTCTAAGGACTGGCTATTTTTGGCCGACCTTGAAGGAGGACGCCTTGCTTTATGCCAAAAGATGTGATAGTTGTCAAAAGCATGGCAACATTTATCAGAAGCCGTCCAATTACCTAACTCTAATCCTCTTTCCTCTTCCCTTTGCTAAATGAGGAATGGACATTCTTGGCCCCTTTCCTATAACAGTCGGCCAGAAGAAATTTGTGATAGTAGCCGTCGACTACTTTACAAAATGGGTGGAGGCTGAAGCAATGAGAGGCATTACCACCAACGACGTCAAAGGGTTCATCTGGAAGAACCTCATCATAAGCTTTGGTATGCCTCAGTCCATTGCTTTTGACAACGGACCAGAGTTTGAAACACCCAAGCTTCGTCAATGGTTGGCCGATCAAGGAATCAGAGCGCACTTTGCTGCAGTTGCTCATCCCCAAGCCAATGGGCAAGTTGAAGCTTTCAACAAGAACTTATCGGCAGGAATCAAAAAGAAGCTGGATAATGCAAGAGGGTTATGGGTTGAAGAGTTACAGTTGGTTTTATGGCCAATTAGAACAACGACCAAGAACTCAACTGGAGAAACTCCGTTCATGCTCGTCTATGGCTCAGAGGCCGTTCTCCCTATGAAGATTGAGGAACCAACTTTGCGAGTCATGATGTACTCAGAGAATGCCAACTGGGCTGCTCTCCAGACGGCCTTGGATCTGGTTCTTGAAGTCAAAGGCAATGCGCTGCTAAGGATGCAACTCTACAAATTAAGAATGGCTAGAGAATCTAACAGAAGAGTAGCTAGGCGGCCATTGAAGAAAGGAGACCTCGTCCTGAGAAAAATGAAAGCAGTTGGCCGGGCCAAGGAGCTGGGCAAGCTCACTCTAAACTGGGAAGGACCCTACAAAATCGTCGAAGAAGTTCAGAATGGCACCTTTCGTCTGGAGTGCATGGACGGTCGTTCTGTTCCTAGGACATGGAACTCTGATACTCAGAAAAAATACTTTGTTTAAGATATCTCAAGAAAGTGTAGTCTTTTCTTAGTAGCCAACAATGAAAAAGTAGAAATGTATACATGTATCTTGGCTTCCAGCCAAGCAAAATTTATATAATACATCTCTACTTCTCTCCTATGTCTGTCTCTCTGTTTGATTTGTTTGCTTAATTTAGTTAAAAATGCATACTATCGGCCAAACTGACCAATAAAGCAAAACAATAAGTAAAAATATCTTCTATTAGGAGACCGGCTAACATGTTACATGATATCGGCCTGTAATTTGTTTACTTAAAGAGTTAAGCATCTCCTAAACGAAGTCGGCTGGAATTACGACGCCTTAGTAAAGGTATTCTACTTTCCGTCCAAAAGCTATTCCCAGTAATAACAACCTTAGTAAAGGCACAAGTTATTTCATAATTTAACAAGGACGGACGAGTTACTATCACTTTCATCAAATGTCCAAGTTATTTAGCAAATTATGGTCCTTCTCCTTCTTGAAACAAAGAGAGTGTTGAGTTCCCTGTTTTGAGTTTTGAATGATGACAAACCACATTGAACTATTATATTGCATGCATGTTTCTGTTTACATGTATAGGTGCCAAAGTACGAGTTCAATGGATAGAAAGACGAAGCTTGCGAAGCCAAGTCTTGAAGAATTGCATGAAGACCAAGATCATGTTGTAGCATTTAGGTCTTAGATGCAATGTAAGTGGTAAAAAGGTGTTGATGCACTATAAAGGTTTGAAACTAAAGAGATGAGTTAGTTGTGGATGACAAGAAACCTCGGTTACTTGTCATACACAACTACAAGTAAACTTGGTTGATTGGAACAGTCTGGGAACAGATCTGAACCATTCCTCTAGGGTTTATTTCATGCATTCGTATTTTAGGAAAGTTTTCTTTCCGCGCAAAATTGATTTTCAAAATACACGGATGCATGGTTTGTTGTGTGAGCAAGAATTCTTAAGTATGGTAAGTGTGTTATATGATATTATACTGATTTTATTTGATATCAAATAAAATCAGTGAGTATATTTTCCTTGGAATAATTTCCATACTTTCGAGGAAAATATACTCTCATAATATCATGTAACATTTACTTACCAAAGGCTTATTTAAGGAGTTCTGCTAGCACACAAACAGCGGGGGCTTTTGCAAGCATATTTTCATATACTCTAAGCAAAAGCATTCTCTCTCTCAAGCTCTCAAACCTAGCACAAACCCTAATACCACATAGATCTTAAACTACTCTCATTCTAAGCGTGTAAGGCTATTTGTTCTTGAGAAAAAACTTGTTGTAAGTGAGCAAATTGTGAGTTCAGTTTGCTGGGGAAGTTGATCGGGGATCAACTTCATTTGAACCATCATAGTTGGTGGTTGGGTCGAACTTCCATAGGTGGAAGTTGGGGAATCATCTTGTGCATAGGTGCATAAGTGATTGAGTGTAATTCTTTTGTTATTCTGAGTTGATTAATAAAAGAGTGAGTGAGTGGAGGACGTAGACTTATTAGAAGTCGAACCTCGTTAAATCCTTGTGTTGTTTATTCATTGCTTTTATTTCCGCTGTTAGAGAACTGTTCCTTTACTATTCTTACTATAATCGAAAATTTTACAATATTCGGACAAACACTCAAGTCACCCCCCCTCTTGAGTGTCACTTGCACTTACAATTGGTATCAGAGCCTAACTTCTTGAAAGGGTAACATCTAGATAAGGAAGATATAATGACTACTCAAGAAATGACCAGTGGACCCGGAGGATTAAGGTTGCCAAAGTTCAACGGAACCAACTATCCTTGGTGGAAAAATTGCATGAGAAATCTGATCATTGGCACAGACTATGAGTGCTGGATGATCATCAAGAATGGACCAAGGAAGGTGGCTAACAATTCAGATGGAACAGAGAAGAAGGAGAGTGAGTATACTACTATAGATGTGAAGACTCTCGAGAAGAATGCAAAGGCCATATCTCTACTTCAACAAGGTATTGCTGATAATGAGGTAACCCGTATTTTAGCATGCTATACTGCTAAGGAAATATGGGAAACCCTAGAATTAGCCTATGAAGGCACTAGTGAAGTCAGTAGATCTAAGGTTGATATGCTAATGTCTAAATATGAAACTTTTGATATCAACCGAGATGAAAATATAAGAGATATGTTTACTCATTTCATGTCAATTATCAATGAACTTAAATCTCTTGGAAAGAACTTTACTAATGAAGATTTGGTGAGAAAGATCTTGAGAAGTTTGATAGGTAAATGGCTGCCCAAGGTGACTGATATTCAGGAGGCTAAGGACCTAACGACCTTGTCCATAGAACAACTTATTGGGTCATTAATGACTCATGAGATGTTGGTGGATTCAAAGGAGGAAAGCACAACCAAAAGTCGTGGGTTAGCTTTGAAGGGTGAGGAAAATGATGAAGATCTCGATGAGATTGGACTCATGGCTAAGAGGTTTGAGAGGAGTCTCAGAACGCAGTTCAAGGGGAAGTCTTGGAAGAACAAGGGCAACTCGAAGAAGACAGCACTGGTTGCTTCAAATGTGGAGAAACTGGACACATGATCAAGGATTGTCCAGCATGGAAGAATGATAAAGGAGGACACAGAGAGAAGAAAATGACTAAGAGGGCTATGCTAGCCGCCTGGGATGATTCTGATTCAGGTGGTGAAAGCGAGGAAGATGAAGCCCTAATGTGTGTGACTGCACTGATTGGAGACATAGACCAGAAGCATACCAGTTTAGGAAAGAAAGCACATGTGTCTCATGGCAGGAAGCAGCTTTCCGACGAAGAACAGGTAACTATTTCTAATATGCAAGAACAAATGAGATATTGTGATAGAGATGAGTTACTAGGTTTTATTGATTCTGCTATTGAACAAAATGTTAAAGGTAATGCTGCTTATAAAGCTAACAAAAAGAAGTTGAGAGAGGTAACTCGAAACTTAGACCTAAGTGAAACCGTTCTGCTGAACTTGAACTTATTTGTACAGAACTGAAAGAAAAAATTTCAGAGCTTGAAATAAGTTTGGATCAGAAGAATATTGAGCTTGAGATGCTAAGACCTCAATCAGATTTTTCAAAAACTGATTTTTATCAAAACAATGATAGAGGATTTAGTAAACTCAAGGAGGCTGAAGTTGAAGGTATAAATTTCGAGTTACTCAAACAGAAAAGCTTTACTTTAGAACATTCTGATTTAATTTTGGCTCATAATTATCTGATTGATGATGTGGAAGAATTGTTCAATGAGTATGTGGATTTGAAAGCTTCTTTTGCTAGCACAAGTGGTCCTAGTGTTAATGTTGAAGACTTATGTTTGGAATATGAGGGTAAGATCTGTGATCTTCAATCCGAAATATACGAACTAAGAAAAGGCAAGAACATTGCGACCACTTCTGAACCAGATCCAGAACTGGTTTCAAAACTTAAGGATGAGCTTCATAAGGCAAAGTTGGATCTTGCCATTGCTGCAGAATTTAATGAAGCTCAACTTAAGAAACTTGAAACCAAGGAACAGGATTTGAGTGACTGCTTGAGACAGATGAACAGGTTGCTCGATGCTCAGAGTACTTTAAACATTCTGACCTCACAACCTGGTAATCCTCAGAGGTTTGGATTAGGGTATTCTGGAACCAGTTCCCAACAACCACCAAAGTTGGGAAGAGATGAGACTTGGATTTCTGAATTCAAGAGAGGTAAGTACGTGTTTGCAAAGGACATGCACGTATGTACCTACTGTGGTAAGAATGGTCATGTTATTAATACTTGTTGGACTAAGCAAAAACATGATAAAAGAAACCAGTCTCATGTTCACAATGCCCATTATCAGAAGGGTCACACACACAATTGGTCTAACAATGGAAAACATGATAAAACAAAGAACCAATGTAAAACAAATCTGGGTTAGAAAGGACAGAGTCAAACCAGTTTCCAAGGACAAGGAACCCAAGAAAATCTGGGTTCCTAAAACTAAACCTTGATTTGTTGTGCAGGTTAGAGTGAGAGCAAACCATACTGGTATTTGGACAGTGGTTGCTCGAGACACATGTCAGGAGATAAAAGTCAATTTCTCTCACTCGTAGCCTATGAAGGAGGAAGTGTCACCTTTGGAGACAATAGCAAAGGTTTGATTAAAGGTATAGGTAAAGTTGGTAAGACACTTTCTCAAGCTATTAATGATGTTATATTTGTAGAAGGTTTGAAACATAACCTCTTGAGCATTTCTCAACTATGTGACAAAGGAAACCATGTTGAATTTGAAACCAATCTTTGTCATATAGTCAACACTGAAACAAGGGAACTGGTCTGCAAGGGATTTCGACATAACAATGTTTACATAACATTTTTAAGTCAGATTCCAAAGACCAGTGCCACTTGTCTTAGTGTTATAAAGGATGATCATTGGCTGTGGCATAAGAGACTTGGACATGTGAGTTTTTCTTTACTAAATAAACTGAGATCTCAAGACTTGGTGACAGGTTTACCTAACATCAAGTTTGCTGCAGATCATATTTGTCATGAATGTGCTAAATGTAAACATGTCAAGTCCTCTTTTCAGCCAAAGAAGTTTGTAAGCACAACTAGACCTTTCGAACTTGTACACATGGACTTGTGTGGGCCCATGCGTGCAAAGTCGAAATGGTCATAGTTATGTGTTTGTGTTAGTTGATGATTATTCTCGTTTCACTTGGACAATCTTTTTGAAGTTTAAAAATGAAACTTTTGAAGAATTTGAAATTCTGGTAAAAAAAAGTCCAAAAGAAGATTAGTCATCAACTGGTCTCTATCCGGTCTGATCATGGTTCTGAATTTGACAATGTCAGCTTCGTAACCTACTGTAATGATCATGGTGTATCTCACAATTTTTCAGCTCCTAGAACTCCACAACAAAATGGAGTGGTTGAAAGGAAAAATCGCACTCTAGAAGAAATGGCAAGAACAATGCTTCTAGAGAGTGGTCTTCCTCGAAACTTCTGGGCTGAGGCTGTGAGTACTGCGTGTTATATTTTGAAAGGTAATGTTGAGACCTTTACTGAAAAAACACCTTATGAGCTCCTTAGGGGAAGAAAACCAAACATACACATTTACGTATTTTTGGGTGCAAATGTTTTGTACACAACAATGGTAAATCAAGTTTGGACAAGTTTGACCTAGGAGTGATGAGGCTGTTTTCGTTGGATATCTTCACACAGCAAGGCATACAAAGTTTTCAATAAAAGAACCTTGTGTGTTGAAGAAAGTATCCAGTCTTGTTTGATGAGACTAACATGTTCAGCAAGCATGTGCAGGTTGAAGATGTGATGAGTTCGAAATTGGTATGCTGAACTTTACAGGGCTAAGGATGAAGAAGGTGCTGAACCAGGCTCACCACACAACTCTCATAGAGAGGAAGAGTCTGGTCCAGCACAGAATCAGGTAGCTCAAGAGGTAAGGGAAGGAGATAGTGACTCAGATGCTCATCCACATGAAGATGATGCAGATGAGACCACTATGGAAACTGGTTCACCTGCTCAAACAACAATGAGACAGGGGGAACCAGTACAGGAACAGGTTCAACATTAGAAGGCACAAATGCAAACTTTGATATGAACAAATCTTTTAAGTACAAGTCCTCTCACCCCACTGATCTAATCATTAGTATAATTAACAAGGGGGTGCAGACAAGGAACTCTACTTTGCAAAACTTTTGTGCATTCTATTCCTTCTTATCAAATGTTGAACCTACTGACTATAAGGTTGCTTTAACGGATCCAGATTGGGTTCTAGCCATGCAAGATGAACTCAATCAGTTTGAGAGAAATCAAGTATGGCATCTTGAACCCAGGACGGAGAACATGTCTGTTATTGGAACTAAATGGGTGTTCAGGAACAAATTGGACGATTCAGGAATTATAGTCAGAAACAAAGCTAGGCTAGTGGTTCAAGGGTTTAATCAAAAGAAGGAATTGATTATGATGAAACCTTTGCTCCAGTAGCCAGGCTTGAAGCTATCAGGATATTAATTGCATTTGCTGCTAAATGAACTTTAAACTCTTTCAAATGGACGTTAAGAACCTTTCTTAATGGTTATTTGAAAGAAGATGTTTATGTAAAGCAACCCCTGGTTTTGAGGATAGTGACTTGCCAAATCATGTTTTTAAACTCGACAAAGCTCTTTATGGTCTCAAACAAGCTCCTAGAGCATGGTATGAGAGACTTTCCAGTTTTCTTTTAGAAAATGGTTATAAGAGAGGATCGGTTGACAAGACACTATTCTTGAAAGAAAGGGGAACTGATCTGTTAGTGGTCCAAATATATGTTGATGATATTCTGTTCGGAGCTACTAACCTGATTTGTGTAATGAGTTTGCAGATTTGATGAAGAGCGAATTTGAGATGAGTATGATGGGAGAACTTGGATTCTTCCTTGGGCTTCAAATCAAGCAAACCAAAGATGGAATCATGATCCATCAACAGAAATACCTCAAGGAGCTGCTGAAGAGGTATGGTCTGCAAGATAGCAAGTCCTATGAAACACCTATTCCAACTTCTACAAAATTGAGCCTTGATGAGAAGGGAAAGGATGTTGAGGGCAAGCTATACAGAGGTATGATTGGCTCATTGCTTTACTTAACAGCCAGTAGGCCAGATATAGTGTTTTCAGTAGGGTTGTGTGCGAGATTTCAAAGCAACCCTAAAGAATCTCACCTAAAGGCTGTTAAAAGGATTCTTAGATATCTCAATGGTACTGATGATATGTGTTTGTGGTATCCAAAGGGCAGCAGCATGAGCCTCATTGGATACACAGATGCTGACTTTGCTGGTTTTATTGTGGACAGGAAGAGTACTTCTGGAATGGCCCACTTCTTAGGTTCTTGTCTCATTTCATGGGGATCTAAGAAACAAAATTCTGAGCACTATCCACAGCTGAGTCTGAGTACATTGCTGCTGCTTTGTGCTGTGCTCAACTCTTGTGGATAAAGTCACAACAAAGGATTTTGGGGTCTGTTTCGGAAGTGTTCCTATTTTATGTGATAACACAAGTGCAATCAATATTTCGAAAAATCCTGTCCACATTCTAAAACCAAGCATATTGAGATTAGGCATCATTTTCTAAGGGACAATGTTGAAAAAGGTAATGTTGAGTTGGAGTTTTGCAGGTCAGAAGATCAACTAGCTGACATATTTACAAAACCTTTGAGCAGAGAAGTGCTCAAGCTTCGTACCTTGTTGGGTATGATTAAGATTAGACAATGAGCTCTTAGGTCTTGACTTGTCCCTTTGGCTAGTCAAATGATGTCAATTTGTGTATAATTTTTTTCTTTGTACATTTTTTCTTTTGCTTTTTAGGGCTCACAAAGTTCTTATGCGATGCTGAACTGATCATCTTAGTACTTGGGTACTTAAGCATAAGTCTTAAAAAGGTAAGTTGGCACAGACCAGTTGCAGACCACTTGGGAACCAGATTCTTGAGGCGGTTTTCTCTGAATATTTTTTATTAATTTCAAATAGGAAAATAAATGAAGTGACGGTTGTAATTAAGGCAACTTTGCAGACGTTGATTTTATTTTTTTCTTGCCATCTTATATTATTCTTGCATGTGATCATACTTTCCTTATTTCTTTCTTATTCTCTTTGATCACATATTTTCCTGATATTTTTTCCTTTTTTGCTTATATTTCTCCGATCAAACCCTAATTCTTTTCTACTTCTTCTTTCGAATTCTTGAAACACAAATTGTTCAAGTTTTCTTTTCTTGTTCTTAAGTGCTCAAAACAGAGTGAATTCAGTCTCATCATGTCAAAAAGAAGGAGTACTAGGTTGGTAGAAAAGGAGGTTGAAGAATCTCCCGAAATTGAAACTAAGAAAACAAAGGAAGTGGCTAACCAGTGGAGAAATTAAAGAAGAAGGAAGGTGCTGATGTTGAGGGGGAAGTTACTAAGAAGGAGAGTGTTAAGGTGTTGCTAGCAAGGGCACAAGGGTAAAGACGGTTGCTAGGAAGGGTGCTGAAACTTCCAAAGGCAAGGGGATTGAGCAGGAACCAGACCCAACCAGTTCCCAGCTGACAAAAAGAGGAAGCTGCATGCCATTGTTGCTGCAGAGGGTTCTAAACCCAAGAAAAGTAAGTCTATCACTTTTGAGCCTTTGTATGATTTGAGGGATAGGTCTATTCTGGTTGGTTTTTCTGTTGCAAAGAGTTGGGTTGATCAGAAATTCTTGCATGAGGTTAAGGAAGCTTTAGAATTTCAGAAATGGTCTGTTTTGTTTGCAAAAGAACTTGATTTGGTTGAGGAACTTTATGAACACCTGCATACTAAGGACGATGGGTCTTACTTAGCTTTTGTTAAGGGCACTCCCATTAATTTATCTGAGAAGATTTTGGCTGAAATTCTCAAAGTCCCAAACAAGGGACTTGATGTGTACTCAAGGGAGAACTGGCCCACAGTTTATAGGTCAGAAGGGCATGACATATGCAGGTGTGTTCTGAAAATGAAGAATGAAGTAAAGGGTGATGCAGCTGGTGCAGGGACCAATACGGAATCAGTTCAGGCCACTCATGCTTTGGTAAAGCAGTTGAGCGAGCAGAATCAGATGATGTAGAACATGATGAACACTGTTACTGAGTTGTGTTCTGCACTTCAGGAATCCTACAAGAGGGTTGAGGTTCGCCTTGACAGAGCTGGCATTCAGTCAAGAAAGGATTCTGAAGAAAAGGAAGAGTCATCCATGCTGCTGGTGATGAAGATGATGATGAACTGGTTTCCGAGGAAGAGAAAGAAGAAGAGGAGGAGGAGAAAAAAATGAAGAAGATGTTTCAGAGAATCTTGAGGAGGAAGAAGATGATGGGACTGAAAACGACTCTGGAGCTGATTGATTTCTTCTCTTTTCTTCTTATTCTATTTTGCTGTTAACCCCTCTCTTTTCTTGAACTTTCTATCTGGTTCCCCCCCTTCCCAAATTACAAAAACATTTGATATTATGTAATTTGGTCTACTATTGGTCTATAATAACTCTTATTTAGGACTCGTAGCTTTTGGTGCTTTGCAGGAACAATGGTAGCATCAACATCCCTAGAATGCTGTTTGAGCTGCCTATTTAGCATGAACTTCATATAATTGGTAGTTTAACTACTGGTTGTGTGTTGTTATTTGTTAATTTGTTTTTTTTCTTGATCTATCTTGATGATGCCAAAAGGAGGAAGCAGGTGTGAAGTTCTGTGATCTTTTCCCCCTAATCTTAGGGGGAAGCAGGTTTGGTGTTACAACCTTGTGTGTTGCAGCAACTAGAGCAAGGCTGAGTGCCTTGCTAGAGGTGACAGATCAAAGTGGTCTGGAAGTGAGTGTATTCAAAGCACTTTACTCTTTTCACCTAATGGCTTAGAAATAAGTCTGAACAACTACTGATGTTCTTCTTGCGAATGCATGTTTAAGTCTAAGAGCTCTGAGTCTAATTAGTATATGCCTATGGTACTTAGAAACTCTTTCTCAATCTGCTGTCAGTTAGTTGTGAACTGGTGTACTTGTAAATGATGCTTAATCTGCAGGAACAGTACGAGACCAGTGCCTTGAGTTCTTATCTTAAGAATTCAATTTGTTTGAAAAAGTTCTCAAAACTAATGATATTATTTGCAGGGGGAACTTCAAGGTTTGTCATCATCAAAAAGGAGGCATTTGTTGAGTTCCCTGTTTTGAGTTTTGAATGATGACAAACCACATTGAACTATTATATTGCATGCATGTTTCTGTTTACATGTGTAGGTGCCAAAGTACGAGTTCAATGGATAGAAAGACGAAGCTTGTGAAGCCAAGTCTTGAAGAATTGCATGAAGATCAAGATCATGTTGTAGCATTTACGTCTTAGATGCAATGTAAGTGGTAAAAAGGTTTGATGCACTATAAAAGTTTGAAACTAGAGAGATGAGTTAGTTGTGGATGACAAGAAACCTCGGTTACTTGTCATACACAACTACAAGTAAACTTGGTTGATTGGAATAGTCTGGGAACATATCTGAACCAGTCCTCTAGGGTTTATTTCATGCATTCGTATTTTAGGAAAGTTTTCTTTCCGCGCAAAATTGATTTTCAAAATACACGGATGCATGGTTTATTGTGTGAGCAAGATTTCTTAAGTATGGTAAGTGTGTTATATGATATTATACTGATTTTATTTGACATCAAACAAAATCAGTGAGTATATTTTCCTTGGAATAATTTCCATACTTCCGAGGAAAATATACTCTCATAATATCATGTAACATTTACTTACCAAAGGCTTATTTAAGGAGTTCTGCTAGCACACAAACAGCGGGGACGAATTGAAGAACGCTTAGTAAGAGCTTGGACAGAAGTAATTCCTCTCTCTAAAAGCTCAGTAAAAATTGCAGAGTCTCTCTCTCTAGAAAATCTCTCAAGGATGTTAAAATGATTTTAGAAACGACAGAGGGGCATATTTATAGAGGGGTGAAAATGACCCCCTCATCCGGTAAAAATAACCGTTGCCTTTGAAGTTGACCAGTTGAGACCGGCAAAATGGCGCCTCTTTTTTGAAAAAGGCAAGGGCAGTTCCAGGTCGGTTAAAAGAGGAAACCAACCGTCTTGGCCCCCGAATGGTAACTTCCTCTTTTAAGGGGCAAATGTTGTAGCCTGAAAATCAATGGCTACAGGCATGACACGTGGCACCATATTGGCCCTACATGTGACATTCGCTTATGTAGGAAAAGTACATGGGTCAGCAGGTTGTATGGGCTAAAGTACACTTTTCTGAGGAAAAGGTGTACTGAAAACACCCTTTATGGCCCTAAATTGTACTTAGGCCCAGTTTAGGTAAAGCCTAATTCTGCAAAAGAGTGAGTTGTACTCACCAATCAGCACTTGCCACGTGTCACAATATTATTGCTTAGCAAATCAGATGCTCTCAAATTAGGGTGACATCAAGGTACAACAGTCATTTCAAACAGTATAAATAGTCCTTGAAATCAGGGGAAAGGTACGTTTTTCAGAGCATAATACTGTTATTCTGGCATAAATTCTCTCTCTCTCTCTACTTTCTCTCTCTAAAAGTTCATTCATATCCCTGATACCTGACTTAAGCTTCAGAGGGGGAATTTAGTCCAGGCGTTGTTGCACAAGTTTCCAAATTGAGAACCTTTTTTGGGAATTGTTGTATTGAATTACTAGTTTTACTCTACGTAACAACTCCATACCTTGGTTTTAGATTTGATGGAGTTAATTGCGTCCAATCCTAAATCTATTTTATTCTTTGTATATATTTCATGATTGGATTTGCTTATCCACTCAACAAGAAATCATTTAATATACGATTTTTTTCACCATATACCCCTAACGAATTATTTTTGCACCGTATACTCTTGCAAGTTTCTAAATTCACCATATACCCTCCACTTTTCAAATAATAAATCAAACTACCCTTTTGACTAACGGTGTTAGATTTCCGTTAGTCATTAACCCCTAACCCTAATTAACTAACCTAAACCTAAGTCAAACCCTAACCATAACCCTCTAATCTAATATCGTAACCCTAACCATAATCGGCTAATCTAATACCCTAACCCTAACCACCCCCTCTGCCACCCCTTAGCTCACAACCCCATCCCCCACTGCCCCCACCACCCTTTACCCAAGCCAACCCAGCTCCCACTGCCCCCACCACCCTAGCCCCCACCACCCTAGCCCCCAACTGTCCCCATTACCCCACCGGCCCCCAACAACCTCCTCCCTCTTCAGACCCACAACCCCCTCTCCCTTCCTTTTAGACCCACAAGCCCGTCCCCTCCCTTTTAGACCCACAACCCCCCTCCCCCTATTTCTTCCGTCGTCTTCCTCTTTGCGTATGCCTCCAACCACCATCATCGCATCCTCCGTGGTTTTTGCACATCATCATCGCATCCTTCGTCATGTTCGTGTTTGGTTTCGTGTCGATTTCGACTTGATCCCCAAATATATCAAAATTGATATAAAAACTAGAATAATTGCATAATATGACAAAATGTAACTAATCAGGTTGAGTTTGTGTCGTTCGTGTTCCTCTCAATAACTTTTGGTCGAGTTTGTGTCGTGTTATCTAGTCGTGTCAGGAATTGCCAGCCACATGAATGAAGGATGAGGGCATAACAGAATAATCAATCGGATAGGAAAGTCTTCATTCGGGGCTTCTCTAGTAATCTTTTGTTGTTTATGGCAACTGTTGGTAACCATTTGATGGAGTTTTCAGCACATTTGTAGTTTTACGAGTTGTAGCCATAGGTTGGTACTAAAATATAGTCAAGTTTCACTTAAGTAACAATCTTAGTACCAACTTTGACTCTATTTAATAACAAGTTTTAATTGCAAAAATACAGTTAATTGGTCGGTACTAAGTTATAATTTGGTACCAAATTGTGATTTGGTATCAATTTGAAAATGTGGTACCAAATTGTGACTTGGTATCAATTTAAAAATGTGGTACCAAATTCTAACTTAGTACCAACTTGACTATGCTAGGACTTATGCAAAAGTGTAGTAGCAAGAAAATAATATAAACAAATCAAAAGAGCAAAAATTAAAGGAACGACAAAAGTAAATTTAACATGGAAACCACTTCCTTAACAAGTAGAGAAAAAACTTGCCAATAATTTCACGAAGCATTCAACGAATTTTAGCAAAACCCCAAACCTCTGAATCCCGTGAATTACAATCTCTGTTGAGAACTCTAACTCAAAACCTAAGAGTCTTCGTAATCTATCTTTGTATTTGACAAACATAAAAATAATCATCCTATAAACCCCCTTTATATGAAGGATAAAATTCCCTGGCAGAATTAGTATCTAACAAGATCTAATCTAACTAAACTTAGGGAACTATATATTTATCTTCTTATAAAATTATCAATCTATTAGGAAAATCTAAAAAAAAAATCCTAAAAGAACAAGATTTACAAAAAAAAAAAAAAAAAATGACAAAACAAGAAAGAAAACAGAAAACTCCTCAAACACAGGTTCCACCCTACAAGCAAGCAAAAACTTTTCAATTCGTCTATATTTTTTTCTCGAAAACTCCAGAAAACCACAATGTATTTCTAGGTCCTAATAACTATGTTGGAGTATTGAACTAGTATAACTAACAAACTATATTTTTTTACCAACACCCAACTTAATTGCCAGTTTATGATTTAACAGCTTGGCCTTAATGGAGTCTTTGGAGACACCGCCAATTAGATGTTTAGACAAACTAGTTGGTTATTTATCTTCATACTAGTTTTTTACCCGTGCAAAAATGCACGCGAAGTTTTATAGTTAATATGATTTTGACCGTGCATAATGTGAAGGAATTGTTTTGTTTATTAAGTAACTGATTATTATTCATAACCAAGTTATAAGTAGGTCTTTAGCGTTTAGACCCATGTAAAACTATATTGTATGGTACTTCATCTCTAACTTTTAGACCTAAAATATTATAAGAAAACTGAATATATTGCATATATTCAATAATTGCGTCAAAATTTGATAAACTATAAGATATTGAATCATATATTTAATGATATTTCTCCTTAAATTATGTTATGGGAACCTGTAAAAGTGGATGAAATACTATAACTTCTCAAAAAATAATATACGTACACAGTATACAATCTACCTTTCCATTTGTTTTCTTTGTCCAGTTATTAACTTTCAGCTCCCGACAAATTACAGGCTTCATGTGGCATATTCCCAGTTTGATCGATTTATATAAGTAGATAGTTGTTGTTGTGGATAAATTTTGCTTATGAAATTTGAATAAGGGATATGGAGCTAATCACAAAAACTTGGTAATATTTGTTGCACATATATTAATTAAATTAGGTCATTAATTTACATTGACATAGGACCGTACATTATATTCAGTTTTTCTACGTAACTCTTAAATTGCCACATATTTTTCTCAAGCATATAAAAAAAAGGTTAAAATAACTATAAGTTGTACGATATCTCATTATTTATATTTTTTCCTTTTGTATTGTCCCCGTTCTTTCAAATGTCTCTTGATTCATCATTCAAAGACATCTACTATATTATAACTAATATGCTAAAATTTAAAATCCTTTAAATGGGATGGTAAGGATGGATAAAAAAAATATAAATATTTTAGATTTTAGACTCGTGCTAATTGAAAGAAAAAAATTTATTTTTATAAATTTAAGATTTTAGAATGTTTTCCTAAAACTATCTTGTGAATATTAGCTTGTCATTTAAAGTTTTATAACCGTGTATTGGAAATATTTTTAAACTGGCTTATGATGCATGTGTTCTATGGTTGACGTAGTTAATGTCATGGTGGATCATGTGATTTACGATTTTATTTTTAAAGAAAAATTTGATTAAATCTTTGCTCCACCTACTGCTTTTTCTTAATGGCCTAGATAAAATCATAATTCAAACCACCATCGACACTCAACCATACACCTGCTTCCGACAGTCCTACTCTCCCCCCCCCCTTTCTTTCTTTCTCTCTCTCTATCTCTTTGCCCTCATGCAACATCACTTTTCACCGCCTCAAGCCACTATATTATCATTTTTATTTGCCCAAGTTAACAAATATTTTTTTTATTATGGTTTGAAGATTTTTGTTACTTATCGTTCTTGTAGAAAAAGAAGATAACATAGATTCTAAAGGTTGTTTTTCATCCCCTTCAATTTTATACTTATTTTATGAAATGAGAATGTAAAGAGAAAAAAGCAACAAAACATGAAATGTTGATACATACATTTTCTAGAATGGGAAGATAATGAATCAACAAAATATGAATGATTCACCGAATAGTGCGGAGATTTATACAATTGTAATAGTTGAATCAATGCCTCATATAATATGATAGCCCGAATTTCAAGCAATTTTTATTTAGGCTAATTGCATTTTATGAGCTTAATAATGTGATAATATATATCTTTTTGAAATATTTTGAGAAATAATACGAATGTATCTCTTAAATATGGATATTAGTTTTGCAATCATAGTCGTAATTATCTATGAAATGAGTTTTCTAAATTTGCTTAAAATTGTTTTGGGTCTTAATGATCCACTTTTTAAGTATTTGAGCTTAATAAGACCATATTATTAAACTACATCACTTCATTAAAGCCCAAACCCAATCCCTGTTTTCGTTTACCGAATTCGGCCATTTGTTCTTTCTTACTTTCATTCTTGTCTTGAGCCGTCAAAAGTGATAAGCTTAAACCCTTTCACATTTCCTAAACAAAAGTTAGAAATGCAAGTCTAACATTTAGATTAATTACCTAAATCACCTACAAAAAGTGGTGGATCCAGGATTAGCAATGATCAAAACCTAACATTACAACATTTAAATTCAGGATTAATTAAAAAAAAAAGAAATTGTTGTGGTGAAATTTTTAATCAATTTAATCTATCTATATATGATATACATGACTACAAAAAAAATCCTATATGATTCTGATTATTATTATATAGAAATATATTTTGGGAAGCCACTATCAAGTGTAAGGATTCAATATTATAGACGTAGATGTGCATATAGGTGAGGTAATATTGTTGAATATAATGCCAAACAGTTCAAGTTTTTCTAAAAAAAGGTGCACCAAAATCTTTTTGTTATAAATATTTTATGATATGACCAATACCTTATACGACATTATTAACAACCTTTTGTATTGATTAGCCCCTCTAACTTTTGTACATTATGACCAATAGCAAAAAAAAAATCATGAGAAACACCAAAAAAACATGATTAGCACAACGATTTGTACATATGATGTATTTGTGAAGCTCTAGAATTACTCGGTGAACATGAGTTTGCCACGTAGGATTTAGGATTTTACTTTAGATAATAGTATAGATCACAAAGAAGATTCAACTACTTTGTACCTAAATATAGGTTAAGGTTCAAAGATAAATATAATTATTTTATAATAAAAAGAAGATTCATCCACTATGTACCTAAATATATATTAGGGTCAAGGAATAACTATAATTATTTTAAAATAGCCCTAAATGTAAGAGTTCAATTTTGACACCCACCTTTATTTTTTTTAATAAAAAACGTGTGAATCTACATGTTCATTTATCCTTTAGTAAATTTATTTGAACCTAATTAATTGCCTAAACATGATCTTATATATTTTAAACAATTTTGTAATTAGATATTTGGGCCTTCTGGATGTACTATGTGGTTTAATAATTCTTGTCAAATAGCCAAATTAAAATCAGGCAAATAATATTGTATTCAACATTATTTTGTACTTTAATTATTTAGAACATACATATAGATGTGCTTTTTTTTGTATGTTACTGAGAACATACATAAAAATGATAACATAACAATATAAAATAACGCCACGAATGATACATCAACCAAAATTTTTACATTAATCAACCAAAAATATAAAATCATGAGAAACTCCAAAAAAACATGATAAGCACATTCTTGATCCCAATCAACATAGGTTATAAGCATATCCTACATGTGCTCCAAGTATTTTAGAAATTTCTTTTGTCCTAACTTCATGTTTATTTAAAAATAAAAACAGTTAAAAGTATAAAAAATCATTAAACGAATAAATCATGGATCTCTAGATAATCGAGTCCCTCAACATTTTTATTTAATAGAAAGCCAATTTGCCTGTCCCATAGAGTGACAGTTGTGAATCCACTCTTGTCCTTAATTGTAACCTTCAATGACATTTGTAGAAAATTTAGATACAAAAATACGTTAGTGTACACATTAGTAAGTTATAATAAACGTACATTAACTTGTAATATAGGTATGTTTACCATTTCTTTGGTGGCAAATTCTTATTGTGGCACATGTAGCAAATATTATGTGGCCCCACGTAATTTATTAATGTATTACAAATAAAATATGAATCAATCCATTTGATACTATCGATGTTAACATGGACTAATCGGCCAACGATTCGACACATATTTCGTGCATTAATAGTATAAAATATTGTTATACATATTAAAGTATCATAAACATAATCAAAATAAAAAAGATATTATATTGGAATTGTTCTAAATTAAACTTGACATACATGGTTCATGTTAATTAATTTATTAATTGTTGTTCTCGTTTCATTAGATATCTTCAGTGTCATACTTAATGGGAAGGTGCTTCTTTTTATCCAATTGACTTTGTGTTGGACAAAATCGTCAGTAAGAAACATGTTAAACTTAATTTAAAAGATAAGTAAATGTAAACATTTTAAAAAACTTAGATACATATTGTAAGTTCCTTACCAACACATCATTCTCGTTGCTTTTTTACACATTGGATTGCATGTTATAGTTGTAGCACTTCCACAATGTAATGAAGATATACCTAATGTTATAAAAATGTAGGGACATATAAAATAATGGGATCTTTGAAAATTATTTTCAACCAATTGACAAAAAAATTTACAATGAATATTATTAGTGATATACAATTACCATAATTCCTTGTACAACTAATCCAAAATAAGGCAACTGATTGAATCTTTAAGGTTGTCCAATGCATTGGGACCAAATATAAAATGCTTGAGATAGTCAAATAACTGCCATGCAATTAATTCATAGTACATGGAAATCATTATTTTACATAAAAAAAAGAATAGATCCAATAAACATATGTGATAAGTAAAAAAAATGTTACCTTGTATCAATTAGTACAATATTTTGTAGGTATGTCACTCCATCTTTGGCCAAGATGATAGAACTCGCATATACAGTGATACCAATTATACCTAACATTAATAAAAATTAGGCTAAGTAATTATATTAATGCATTGAACATAGAATAATGATACCACTGATATTGTAATAGTTACTTACTTATAAGCATGTCTTCAACATCTGTAAGGTTGTTAATTTTGCAAAGGCTACGACTCTTTTGGATGTAGGGAGTCTTTGATTGTTTGATTTCATTTTTGAACTATAAAATAATTAGGATTTAATGTTTGACACTCTCCTTAAAAAATAAGGTGATAGATATGGACTATGTAGTGGTGATTATATTTGCATAAATCAAATAATTTTAATGGGTAGATTAAATTATAAATTTACCGAATTTAGGGAATTTTAATTGATGCATTAAAAAAAATATCTAGATTAAAGCGGCAATTAAAAATAGCATTAAAAATTTACCAAACTTGGCAATGATCATGGAACTAATTAGGCATGATTTGGTTAGATTTGCACGACAGTTATATGGTAAGTTCAATGCCCATAACAACCATGTTGCCACTTGTCCAAGAAATACGTTGTGCTGACGTAGCATAAAATTCATTTGCACTTGACATGTGGACGGAAGAGATTTGGACATGACATGTAGGCAAATTTTTCTAGGTTTATATATATATATATATAGATGAAGAAAATGTAATGCTTACTTTTTTTATTTCTTTATTACTTTGTTTTAAGGGGGTGATCATAAGTTTACTTAATCAGTGTCATCATAGACATCAAATTTTGAACTCTAAATATAATTGTAAGGAATTTTTTTAGGCTTCCAATGTAGTATGTAAGGAATACAAAAGGTGTTATTTTTATTTATATAGCTTGATATTAGTATATAAAAACATTAAGGGTATGTTCTTTTTTTATTTTGTTTAACTTATCTTCTTTTTTTGTGAGCCATTTTTTAATTTTTCATAACTTCTTTTCCTGAACTTTCCTTTTTTTAAAAAAAAAAAAAATTACGATTGAATTTTTTTCTTCTAACTTTTGCTTTTATTTTTTCAGAACTTTCCTTGTGTAGGTGTGTTTTTATTTTATGTGTGGGATGGACGTGTATTTGACTACCTCCTTGTAAAGTTTTTTTTGTTTTGAAAATCGTTTAAGAAGTCGTCAACAAGTCCTTAAAGGAAGACTCATAAACCTAATTGAATATTTGGAAAACCACAGGGACAATTGATGAACTTATCCGATGTAGATTTACTTGTCATAACTCCATAATTGATCAATAAACCAAAGAATGAATTCAGGGGGTGAGAGTACAAAAATGATAAAGAATCACATTTGTCCATTCCTCACCTCTATTTAATACGATTTATGTCGATCGCTATGTAATTAAATAACCACAAAATATGTTCATGCCATGTAAAAATTAATCTATTATGGTTCATTAAACACATAAAAGACTAATTCTTAGTGACATGTTATATAAGCAATCAAATCACAAGGAGCATAACATGTCGTCCAAATTATGTAAATTTAGCATTGGAATATTTTTTTAGGTCTTTCATTAGCAAAAATAAGCATGTGATGTGTGAAAGCATAAAACACGCATATGAGTCTATTAATGTATTCAAATATATATAAAAAACTGAAATGATTAGAGGTTCGAATATACAAAAAGTGTTAATCCCTCTAATGATCTACATCAAATAGATTGTTAGTAATTGAATAAAGGAATTTATTGGAATTGACCTTCACGAAGTATACCTTTGTTGCCTGGGTATTGAATAATGATCCGCATGAGAAGCAATCTTGCAACTTGAATGGGATTTGAATTTAATCAATGGAGTTTGAAATGTGTTTCAATGTGTTGTTGTAGTATGAAGGGGATAAGTTCTATGAAAAGCACGTATGAAAGTTCGTTTGACAACAGGACTATCTACGGGACAAACAATTCCTAAAATCAGGCAAATAAATAAGAATGTAGCCTGTGATAGGCACATAGCTTGTGCACTCCGCACACGGTCATGCACGCTGCACACATGGCCATGTGTCTGGTGTAGGCTTCGTGCGTCTAGCGTACTCTACTTTGTGTTCTTCTATTACTTCGCCGACTGTCTAAATATTGTGCTCGTATCATACGTAGTGCGTGTAATGCAGCATATCCAATCGATTTTCTAAGATTAAAAGATTTCTTTTATTTTTGGTCATATATTATCTTTTGAAGTCGGGAATCAATTATCTTAAGGAAAAAAATTGATTTTTATAATATCTTTTGATTTGGAAAATATTTTTTAATTACCAATAATTATTAAGATTATTAAATATACAATTGATTATCATGGATAATTAATTGGGCTTCTAAAATTGTGATTGCAAGAGGCAATTAACTATCATGAATAATTAATGGGGCTTCTAAAAGTGAGCTCGAAATTATTTTAAAAAAATAATAACTTTATGTTCGTAGAACAGTTTTGGGTGTAGCTCGTTTCATTGCTCTTATTTTAGACTAGACCAATTAGGATGATGGTACGTTTCATCATTGGGTACACCTTATTTTTCATAAACATTTCTTACTAAAATTTTCTTATTTTTTCTGAACTTTTTTCACTTTTTCTGAACTTTTCTTATTTCAATTGAACTTTTTTTCTCTAATATATGTAAAAAAAAAATGAATAGAACATACCCTAACAATTATATAAGTAACAACAAAAGTAGTTTCTTATGCATATATTCTCAATACAATATTATTATTAACCCATTATACAAGCAACAAATTCCAAGTAGTATATTATAAATCCAAAAACTAGCTTATGGATTATAACTTTATATTCTCACTCTAACTCATTTTGATTTCTCACGTATAAGCTCATCTATGTTTCTATCTACTTACTACATTTCGTATTACTTGAATCATGTTTTTAGGCATGCTTGACAGCACATAACTTTAATTACTATTATATCTATTTTCTTGCAAGTGATTTTATTTTTAAAAGTCAATATTTGGAAACTATATATATATCGAGAAGAATCTGACAAGATTTTACATGACTATATTTTTTCTAATGTTGATTCCGCAAACATGATCCAATAGGAATGAGTGAATAGTGTAAAAGACCAAACATTTCAAGTATTATCTATTACTTTTTTCAAAATTCCAACTCCCATAGTCCTTTGGACAATATATTTTGTGTCAAGAAATGAGTATAATGGCTTTCCTCTCTTTATTTTGCTTCCTGCAAAAGGTATGGTAAATTTTGTCTAATTATTTTTTTGGCTATGCATTTTGTCTAAAGTTGAGCAAACATCCCTTAAAAAAAAAAAGTTGAGCAAACATTGCCTAACATTTAAAAACTGTACTGCCTCTATTTCTTTTAATTTATACAACTTGACTCCCATGCTTACTAATTCTAAAATTTTTTACTATATATTTTTTAATAATTCATAAATAAATAATTGCAAAAAAATGATACTTTGAAAATATCCTGCATACCCAGTTTTTACTCAAGTAGAATTCAGTAATAGAAAACAAAGTAAAATATGTAAATATATAATAAATTACACGATGGCAAAGAATAATGAATCTTGAGATTACATCGGATAAGTGATGCAAACCAGATTGTTTAATTATAATTGGAATTGCTAAACGTTAGGTGACACAGGTGTGTAGTACTTCCGTGCTGGTAATTGGTGAACACATGACTCCAACTTTGCAAGAGCAAGAATCCAAAGATAATTAAAAAGTCGTGTAGCTGTGTGAGGTACTCCTAGTTCTAGTTGTTGAAAAATTTTGGCTGATTATTATTGGAGATTCTCGATCTCATTTTCTCTCCCTAGCTGACGTGTCTAGACAATCATTCAAGGTATTTTCCCATAAGGCTCCCATCTTCATGGTAGGGATAAAAGTTATTCGGATAAAAAGATGAATTTTCGAATCCGATTGGATTAAAGGTAATTGAATTCGAAAATTCAATATAATTAAATTGTAATATAACTTGTATTATATAAATTCAGGATTAGGATTAAGTGCTTAATTGATTTATCTTTTTTAAAAAGTCTAGTGCTTAATGTTGATGTATTCTTTGTATGTTGTTGGACTAAACCTCATACATTCTGTTATTTTATACTCCCTCCGCGGCTCCGCCCAAAATATAGTTGTCATTTTCATTATAGGTATCCCAAAATAAAGTCTCGTTTCTATATATAGTTCCACATTTTCCGTAATTTGTCTAGAAAAACGTGTACTCATCATTTTATTTCATCCTTGAATTTTGTTTTTTGCTTTGTTTATTCAACTTAAGTGTTACAATTAATGTTCTTTCACCAATTATTCTCTATTGTCTCCTAAAATCATCTTTTTCCCATACAACATTTATTGAAATAAACAAAAAATCTTTACTATCACTCTTAGATTATAGTTACCTTAATTCCCGTGAAAAAATAGAATCGGGAACTATATTTTGGGACGGAGAGAGTATATTGTAATGAATCATGGCCTATTGGTTTGTTATTACTTTATTAATGGACTATGAGTTTTGTAATGAATTGTGAATTTGTAAATTGTAAATCTATTAAGTAGTTGTTGTCGGCTTGTCACGCCTAATTTATTTCATAAAAAAATAGAGTTTTAAAAAAGCGAATTTTCGGATCGAATCCAATATAGAGTTTGAAATTTTGAATTGGATTGGATCAGATTCAAACGCTAATTGGTTTGTTTAGATTGGAAAATTAAAATCTAAATTTTGTTCATATTGAATTGGATTAGGCTCAAATCTAAGCGTACGCTGAATTTTTCACCTTGTTCATGGGTGCCTTTGAATTTTCATACATTAGAAGAACAACTTTAATGGTGATTAAAAAGAGTCATGGAAGGGCAATTTTTTTTATAAATTGATCCCATTTATGATTTAATGAAAAAAAAAAACTCAATAACACTATGATCTAAACTCTAAAACTACGTTAATTACCATGTGCTCAGGTGCACAAATCTGTCATCGGAATGGCCCCACAAGTTGGTGGGTGAGAAATAATTTTTATGGCCAATATCAGATTACAACGACATATTTTGATAAGAGGAAACTTATATTGCTCAAACTCTTTATTTCATGTCAAGTATTCGTGTTAGATCATCAATATTTGAATATGGGTGCGTGAAGCACTTGGATACTTCGTTTTGGGCCAAATAATTATAAGTATTTTAAAAAATAGATGAGTTAGACACTTTGACATGTACCTGTGTCGGACATGGTTACCCGAGTCCGAGTAACATAGGCGGAAACTAATCCTCACGACTCGTTTGGTAATCATAAGTAAATGGTGGTAACGGGAATAAATTTTAAGTGCCATGTTACAAGGAAAGCACCTTGAAAATCTTCATGTTGGGGTAATTTCAACCCTCAAGTTTGTGATTTTTACTATCGGGAATTAATCTCACCTCTAAACTTGTGTTTTTTTACTCCAAGAGAAAACTATTTTTATTACCACTCATTACCACCCACAAGGTGGTATTAGAAGTCAAGAAAAATTTAAGCAGAAAAATAGAGACTATAGGATGAATTAGCATTACCATGGTAATGAACAATGATTTTATTCGCAAATTTACATACAAATTTATACCCATCACCAACATTTATAACCAAGTATAAAACGAACTGTCAGGTCGAGGCACATCGTGTTAATAAGAGGTTAGCCAAAAATAAGATAATTGAACCAATTATATCTTTAAAAAAAAATATACAATTATAATAATTACCAACAATCATATATATTATTTTGAGATAGACAAAATAACATTGATTTTCCCATATTTTGGTGCAAATCGAAAAAAAATTATTTTCTCTCTAAATATATATGTTTATTTCATTTTGGATAATTAGTGTGTTGGCCTTCAAATGATATGAAATTCTATCACTTTCTTCAGGTTTGTATATAATTTATTTTGATTAAAGTTATTTCAATTTTGATTACATGTACTACCGCCGTTTCATTTTAAACGCAACTATTTTCATTTTGGGAAATTTCAAATTAAATGCAACAATTTCAAACTTTCTATTTTTGGTAGGTTTTTTAGGTCTGAATTTAAGAGAATACCCTTACTAGAAAAATTAAACCACACTTAATTATACATAATGATCATCTAAATCTGCATTATTATCCCTTAAGTTTCTCACTCCCACCCACCACCACTCTCTATCTCTCCTCACGCCCACCCACTTAGGTTTCTCACTCCCACCCACCACTTTATCTCTCCTCACTCCCACACACCATGTTCTCTCTACTCACTCCCACCCACCCACCACCACTCGCTCCCTCCTCACGCCCATCCGTCGGAATTCATCCCACCATATCCCTTTGTCGGAATTTGTCCAAACCACCCGTCAAAATTCGTCCCCACCATCTCCCTCTTTCCCCCTTGTTGACTTCTAAGGGAACACTATAAGAGGGGGGTGAATTATAGTGTGACAAATATACGTTATTTTTTGCGGAATTATAAAACAACGAAAGAAACAAGAGAAATACACCAGAGATTTTAGCGAGGAAAAACTTCCTAGGCCCAATAGGAAAAAACAACCTCGACCAAAAGGGATTTTAACTCAACTTTCCACTATAATAGGCCAAACCAACTCTGTTTACAATCCTATTACTTTTCTCTCGAGCCACAACTTAAGTTACTAAACTCAAGTTCCCAACGACAGTTCCCACAACTGTCGTTCCTCTCAAACTCCACTCGAAGTTACTTTCTCTTTCTCTTGCTTCACTCAAAGCTTCTCGCACTTACAATGTGTTGAACCCTAGTTTTGATGATGACAAAGAAACAAAGATGCAAACTAAGTAGTGAACTAATGAGTTTCTATGAGTGTATGATGTTTAAGGTATTAATGAAAGGAACTGGGAGAATACGAAGTCAAGGAAGAAGTCAAGAGATGATTTCAAAGGCTAAGTAAAGAAGTTTCTATAAGTTGATACTGGAGCAAGCATTGGATCAAGAAGAATAAAGCTAGGCGTTTTATTTTCTAGTTCCAGTGTAAAGGAACAAAGTAAGGATGGTAAGGAACAGTGACAATTTTATTTGAGAATGAGAGTTTGTTCCTTTCTAAGGAACAAACTAAGTGGCACTAAACGAATATGTTAAAGGAACTTAGTTAATAAAAGGAACTAGACTTAGGCGTGCAAAAGTATAACAGTACAATTGTGAAATTGAGTAAGTCATGCCTAAATTATAGGAAATTAGTTTTATCTAATTTCAAATGATAAAATCAGTTTTAAAAAGAAAAATCCGTTTAAGAAAAAGATTTTGTTTTTCCGAAAAGATAAAGAAAATAAATATCCGGTTTTATAAAGAATTTGTTTAAAAGATATTATTTTCTTAAAGATTAAAAATTCAGTTTTAAAGATAAAAACTGTTTTTATAAAACTGATTTTCGGATAAAGCTCAAGGAACTCCTATTACTTAGGAGTAGTGGCTAAAATATATCCACGTTCATATTGAGATCATGGGATCATGGGACATGATGTGAAACGTGTTCCTTAGGGGAAGGAACATCATGTGGTTAATGGACTTAACATGTAATCAAGTTTTAATCCCACGTTCTTTGTGATTATCACTATAAATATTGAAGTCTAGATAAGTTCCAAATTGTGTCTGACAAAGTAATTAAGTGAGTTTAACTAATTAAGTGTCAGTGCCTTCATTCTCTCATAATAGCCATTTGTTCTTTGCTTTCTTACTCTAATTCCACTAAGCTTATTTCGATCAATTGTATTTTGGTTTTGGGTAAGGGAACTTTGAGTGAAGTTCTGTAAAGAGAAAGGCTTTGAGTGAAGCTTGTATGAGTGAGAAAACTTCGAGTGAAGTTGAGAGGAACTACTGTTAAGGGAACAGTGGCTCAGGAACTTGAGTTTAGGAACTCAAGGTGTGGCTCGAGTTAGAATTAGGTTGTAACAAAGTTGTTTGGCCTAATTAGTGAAAGAGTTGAGTTTAAAATCCCTAGTGGTCGAGGTTTTTCTTCTTGTTGGGCCCAAGAAGTTTTTCCTCGTAAAAATCCCTTGTGTTCCTCTAGCTTGTTTATTCGTTTAAGTTTTAATTTCCGCAAAAAGTTACGTTTATTTCTACACCTACAATTCACCCCCCTCTTTAGTGTTCCTAGAAATAACAATTGGTATCAGAGCGCAGAACTCACTTAAGATAGGAAACCCTATTGAGAAAAAGATCCAAGGAACAATGAATACCACCGAGAAACTTGAAGAAGGTAATTCCACTCAAAGGCCTCCTATGTTCAATGGGAAGTACTACAACTATTGGAAGAACCACATGGAGATATTCATCAAAGCTGAAAACTATCAGGTATGGAGAGTCATTGAATTTGATTCGAAGTCACAACTACAAATGACAAAAATGAGGTAACTCTTAAACCCCTCTCTGATTATGACAAATCTGATTTTGAAAAAATGGAAGTAAATGCCATGGCTATTAAACTTTGCATTGTGGACTTGGACCCCATGAACATAATAGGATCATGGGATGCAAATCCGCAAAGCAAATATGGGATTTACTAGAAGTAACCCAGAAGGAACTAATGAAGTTAAAAGATCGAAAATTGATTTACTTATGAATCAATATGAACTGTTCTGCATGAAATCAAAGAAAGCATCCGAGACATGTTTACTCGTTTTACTAACATTATTAATGAGTTGGCTTCTCTTGGAAAGTTTATTTCATCTGAGGAACAGGTTCGAAAGGTTCTTAGGAGTCTTCCTAAGGACAGATGGATGGCTAAAGTCACTGCTCTTCAAGAAACAAAAGACTTCACTAAGTTCAACTTAGAACAGCTGGCAGGGTCACTTATGACTCATGAGCTTCACCTTGATACTGAATATGGTGAAAGCTCCAAATCAAAATCAATTGCTCTCAAAGCAGATGATGAAGATGATTCGGACTTCAGAAGAAGAAGAAGCAGCCCTCATGGTTCGAAAATTTCGAAAGATGTACAGGAACATGAAGAATGGAAACTTCAAAGGTAAAACTAAGAAATTTTCTAACAAAGCTGCTTGTCATAAATGTGGAAGTACAGATCACTTCATCAAGGAATGTCCTCTTTGGGAAAATGACAAAACCAAAGAAAGGAACAAGGAACGCTTTGCTGAAAGGAACAAAGAATCAAAGCACCTTTCTCTAAGGCAAATGTGCGCAAAGCTATGATAGCTGCTTGGGGAGATTCAGAGACGGAAGAAGAAGAGGAACAACCAACTGAAGAAACAGACAAACCTTTGCCTCATGGCAAACACTGACGAAAAAGAAGATGAAGAAAAATTGAGGTAAGTCAACATGGCTTGAGTCAGACTAGATGGTAAAACTAGGCTGAAATATATGATCTTCTTTATGATGCAATTCTTGAATGTAGAGATGAACGTGAAAAAGTGAAACAAACGGAACAAGCCTTAAAGTTGCAAGGAACACATAGAATGGCTTAAGAAAATGAGAACAGATGTTGAAACAAGATTCTTTGATTTATTTGATAAAAAATTAAAAATCAAAGAATGTTATGAAAGTTTGAAAAATGAAAATTATCTAATTAATTTAGAGATTTCACACTTGAAGGAATTTGTCCCTGTTCTGAGTTCCTTTGATATAAGATCAACCCCTTTGAAAGGATACAGATCTGAGATTGAAAATTGAAATAAAGAGAAAAATATTTTAAAGGAACAGATCTGTAATCTTAAAAAGGAACTGGTTGTCGCAAGGAACAGAGGCAAAATCATGAAAGTTCCTAAGTGGATTGAGAAACCACAGACCAAAGGAAGGAAGGTCTTGGTTTTGAAAACTACAAGAAAAGGAACAAGACAAAGAAATATGTTGATCTACCTAGTGATAAGTTTCTGTATGTATTGTGGCAAGGTAGGTCATTACATAAATCAATGTCAATAAAATCTGAGATGATTGGGAAAAACGTGACAATAAGTAAGAAAAAATGGGTTGTCAAAACAAATCCTAGTCAAGAACAGGAACCCACGAAAGTTGATTTTTGCAGGTTGGAGTGAGGGGGTACAACACATGGTATCTCGATAGTGGTTGTTCCAAGCACATGACAGGAGACAAAACAAGTTTCTCTCACTCACAACCTATGAAGGTGGAAGTGTAACATTTGGTGATAATAAGAAAGGTAACATAGTTGCATGGGTAAGGTCGGTAAGTCACCATACACTCCATTGAAAATGTATTTTTAGTTGAAGGTCTAAAACATAATCTATTAAGCATTTCTCAATTCTGTGACAAAGGAAATACTGTAAAATTTGATAAAGAAAAATGCTTGATCATCAACATTAAAACTAAGAAGGTTATTTGGAAGGAACAAGGAAAGGGAACACATACATTGTGGATCTGGAACTTGTTCCTCAAATCAATTTAACTTGTCTTAGTGTTATTGAAGATGATTCACTTCTTGGCACAAGCGTCTAGGACATGCTAGCTTTTCATTACTTGAGAAACTTAGATCAAAAGATCTTGTTTTAGGATTACCATCCATAAAATTTCATATTGATCAAGTTTGTGATGCATGTGCACGAGGTAACAAGTAAGATCCTCTTTCAAATCTAAAACGATTGTAAGTACCACTAAACCATTAGATTAATTCATATGGACTTATGTGGACCCATGAGAATTCAAAGCAGAAGTGGAAAGAGGTATGTACTTGTGATTGTAGATGACTACTCTAGGTAACTTGGGTTATTTTTCTCTAGTAAAGATGAAACTTATGATGAGTTCCTTGTCTTTGCTAAAAGAGTTCAAAACTAAGTGGCATAAAATAATGCACATTAGATCAGATCATGGCAAGGAATTCGAAAATTATAAATTTGATGACTTAAGCAGAGATAATGGCCTAGATCATAATTTTTCTGCCCCTAGAACACCACAACAAAATGGTGTTGTAGAAAGGAAAAATAGAACTTTGGAGGAAATGTCTAGAACCATGTTAATTGCTAGTGAACTTCCAAGGAACTTTTGGGCTGAAGCTGTTAATACTGCTTGTCACATAATTAATCGTGCCATGATGAGACCTATCATTAATAAAACTCCTTATGAACTTTATTTGGAAAGAAACCAAATATCACCTATTTTAGAACATTTGGTGCAAATGTTATGTGCATAATAATGGAAAAGATAATCTTGGAAAATTTGATGCAAGGAGTGATGAAGCAATTTTTAGGATACTCCTCACATAGTAAAGCTTATAGAGTATATAACAAGAGAACTATGTGTGTTGAAGAAAGCATTCATGTAATCTTTGATGAATCTGACAAACATAATCCAAGCATACAGGTTGATGACTATGAGATAGGGTTAGACAACCAAGTAAGGAAGCAGATTCACAAGAAGAAGAAGAAGTGAAAGAGGAAAGGAACGAGGAATTTGAAAATAATGCATCAATGATGTTCCTGTTCCTCAAGGAGGAGAAGATGTTCCTGTTCCTCAAATGAAGGAACTGAGTCCACCGAGGCTAACAGAGGAACAACTGAGCAGAGTTCCTCATCTACTCAAGGAACTCATGAGGAACAACATGTTCCTATAAGAGAGTTTCAACCAAAACCTTGGAGATTACAAAATCACATCCTGGAACTCATAATCAGCGACATATCCAAAGGTACGCAAACTAGATCTCAGTTAAGGAACTTTTGTGCATTTCATGCGTTCCTATCAATGATGGAACCAAGAAATCATGAAGAAGCCTTAACTGACTCTGATTGGATTACTGTCAATGCAAGCTGAATTAAATGAGTTTGAAAGAAACAAGGTATGGCATCTAGTTCCTCATCTAAACAACAAAAAGTAATTGGCTTAAAATGGGTGTTTAGAAACAAACTAGATGAATATGGAACCATTGTAAGAAACAAAGCTAGACTTGTAGTAAAAGGTTATAATCAACAAGAAGGAATGGATTATGAAGAAACCTTTGCTCCTGTAGCTAGATTAGAAGCCATTAGAATTTTAATTGCATTTGCTGCTTACATGGGATTTAAATATATCAAATGGATGTTAAGTGTGCATTTTTAAATGGCTATCTAAACGAAGATGTATATGTTGAACAACCCCCTGGTTTGAAAATAATAATCTCCCAAATCATGTCTACAAGCTTGATAAAGCTCTTTATGGGTTAAAACAAGCACCTAGATCATGGTATGAGAGATTATCAAGTTCCTTTTAGAAAACAATTTAAAAGAGGAAAGGTTGATAAAACCTTGTTCCTAAAATCTAAAGGAACTGATATTTTGCTTGTTCAAATATATGTTGATGACATCATATTCGGAGCTACTAATGAAACATTGTGCAAAGAATTCTCAAGTCTCATGAGAATGAATTTGAAATGAGTATGATGGGTGAGTTAAATTTCTTTCTTGGACTACAAATCAAACAAACTGAAAAGGAATAATTGTTCACCAACAAAAATACATAAAGGAACTATTAAAGAAATATGGCCTCGAAAATTCAAAGATAAATCACACTCCTATGGGAACTTCAACTAGATTAGATGAAGACTCCATAGGAACAAGTGTTGATCAAACAAAATATAGAGGAATGATTGGTTCACTTTTGTATCTAACTGCTAGTCGTCCAGACATAGCTTTCAGTGTTGGTTTGTGTGCTAGATTTCAAGCAAATCCAAAGGAGTCTCACCTACTGCGTGAAGAGAATTCTTAGATATCTTAAAGGAACAGATGATCTTGGACTCTACTATCCAAGAAGTGATACATTCGAACTAAAAGGATATGCAGATGCAGATTATGCTGGAGATCTTGTAAATAGGAAAAGCACCTCAGGTATGGCACAATTCCTTTGTCATAGTTTAGTTTCTTGGAGTACCAAGAAACAAAACACAGTTGCTTTATCCACTGCTGAAGCAGAATATGTAGCTGCTGCTGCATGTTGCTCTCAAATGCTTTGGATAAAACAACAACTTAGTGACTATGGAATAAACTTTGAATGTGTTCCTATTTATTGTGACAATACAAGTGCTATATATTTCTAAAGATCCAGTGCATCATTCTAGAGTAAAGCATATACATATCAGACATCACTTTTTAAGAGAAAATGTTGAAAAAGGTTTGATTAAACTTGAGTTTTGTCAAACTGAATCAGATTGCTGATATCTAACTAAGCCTTTCAAAGAGATAGATATGAAAAATTAAGGCTTGAGTTAGGTTAATAAAAATTAAGTGATTGTTCCTATTCATTCCCCCATGTTTGAATCAATTTGAGTGACTTTGTGTGCTAAAATAATTGTGTTTAATTGCCTAAGACCATTGCAAATTGGAATGTTGCAAAAATAAACATGAATTCAAAGAAATTAAACAACTCACAAATGTCACATAATACTCCCCTTACTGTTCCTAAGGTAAGAAACATGCATGATATGAAGGACATTGATATGTAGCATTAGTTGTTCCTATAGCACAAGTTCCTTAGTATTTATTTTCTTTCAAAAATTTAAAATCAAAAAATCCGAAAAATCCAAAATAAAAGGGAATCAGTTTAATTAAATCTTGTTCTTATTTATCTTTTCGTTTTCTTTTTCTTTTATTTTTATTTGCTTTATTTTTTCCCGCGTGTCAATAAACTATTACATGCAAAACTCCTCTTCAATTCATCTAAGAAACCGTGTTCCTCCAACTCTTCATCTTCAACATGCCGAAACCTCATCACACCTCTTGATACTCCATAAAAACCTCCAAATCCTTCTAAATCATGGCAAAAACTTCAAGAAATCTCCTTTTCCAACATCAAAAACACCAACACTTCAAAAATGGAAATTCTTCATCTCCAACAAAACCCTTGAAACCGACATAATTCAAGAAAACCCCATAGAGGAACAACAATTAGAATCTCCAGAAGGAGATGCGTAGAAGAAATTATTGGGGAAGATGATGAAGAAGAAACCCCGGAACAATCTCAGGGGGAAGAAGAAGAAATCACCTGTTCCTTCCAAAGGAACTGTTTCTTCTCTTCCAAGAAACGGGTCGAACGAAGTGAATCTAGGTATGTTTTGGGTTTTTGCGTCGATTTAGAATGGGCAAATAAAAGTTGAATTTCAGAATTAACTCCATTCTAAAGGAACAAGGCATGGAATTCTTGTTTGAATTCGCCTTTAAAACTCTTGTTCCTTTAGCATGGATGAATTTGTGCAAATTTTGTAATACTAATGGCTTGCACAACTGAGGTTAGAGGAAGAAAATTAAGGTTTAATCAAGCCACATTGGCAAAAGTTGGGAAGTTCCTTGCAAAGGAACTGATTTGTATTTTAAACGGAAAGGAACTGTTTCTTTCCGAATTTTCCTCAGGACAAAATCTTAGAATATTTTGGAGGAACGGCCGGTCAAAACAAACTAAACCATAACCTCCTCTCTCTCCTTCACAAAGTATTATTCAACTTGGTATGGAGATGTAATAGCCCTGTTTTTAAGAGCCTTTATTAAAATGCTAATTATAATTATTAAGTTAATTATGTTTCGAAAATTCTTATTTTAATTGAGAGGTGGAATGTGAATTATATTATCGTGTTTGTAATATATTCATTTATTTAATTATATGAGATTATTATTGTTATTATTATTATTAAAATTAGTTTGGGTTTTATGTGCGACTAAATTGTGCGATATTTGGTCAAATAGGAAGTCAAAGTCGGTTTCCTCTCTGATTTGTTTTCCCCATTTGTCGGTCTGTTTAGATAGAACAAAACCTCAAACCCTTCCACCTTTATCTCGACATTTCTCTCAAAACTGAAAACCCAAAGACACCTCCTCCTTCCTTCTTCGTGTCTCTCAGCCAAAAAAATCAAACTTGAGCTGTCAAATTTCAACTAAATCAGTAAACCTCAACCCCATTTACCTCATTTCAATTAGAGATTGTTGATATATTCAGATTCTCAAAACCCAAACCCCCCGTGAAAAATTTCGAAACCCCAAAACCCCAAATTCTCTCTCTTTCCCTTCCTTCCTCCTCGCCGGTATTTTATGGCGTTTACTCGCCGGTGATGCTGCGCGAGTCGTTGCTGGCAGAACCTTTTCCCCACCTTTGCTCGCGTTTTCTCTCTCCTCTCCTCTAACTTTCGGCTGAGCCTAGCTTCATGGTGTTGTCTTGTCGGCGCTGTTGTCATCCACCGCTGTCTGTGGTGGTGTTGTTGATGTTGTTGTCGTCGTTGCGGCGCCCTTCTTGTGGTTGTTGAACCACCACTTGCCGTCACTCTCTCCCTTCCTGTTGTTGCTGCTGAGGTTTATGTCCCGTGCTGCTGTCGTTGTTGATGGTGCTACTGCTGCGGGGTGGTGGTCCGCCACCACCGCACACTGCCGCTGCAATTGTTGGTCTTCTTTTTCTCTTCTCGCGTTGCTATGTTGCTGCGTTGTTGCCGTCGTGGCGTGGGTCTCCTCTTGTTGGTACTAATCCTTTTAACCTCTATATATCATTGGGTTGATCCTATTTATAGTTTAGAATACAATTCGATTAATGATTATGTATTGATGGTTGAGTGTGAGAATGACTGTTGTTGAATTGTTTCATTGGTTTTTGAAATACTTGGTGATGTTTGTGTTGGTTGGCTTGTGAAATTCATGGATTTAGGATGGTTGGTTATATGGGTATGATTATAGTGATGTTAAATCAATCATTGTGAATTGAAGGTTCAATATGAAAGTGTTGTCTTTGTTCATTCATGGTAAATGCTTGTTCGTTGTGATTGGAAGCCCAAATTGAGGTAAGTCTTAGAGATGAGTGATCATCTTAAGTGTGGTTTTGATAATTTGGATAAAGATGTCAACTTTAAGTCCTTAACTTAATTTAACGAAATCCTTAATTTAGTGGGATTAGTGGTTAACGTATAATTAATTATAGATTGTGGCAATTTAGTTATTAATGAGTTTAGTTTTATTAACTATGGATTCGATTAATGAAGTTGTGGTTAATAAAGTATTTTAATTTGATAACTATAAATGAAATTAGATAATAAAGTCGGCTTATTTGACTAGTGATTCACTAAAGTGTATTAGTGTGTGTGTTCTAACTACATAAATCAAAGTGAGTTAAGAATTACCTTAAAGAAGTCCCACTTAGATAATGAAACTGTTTTGATGAGATAAACTCGCTATGTATGACCATGAGTATGGTCCATACTTGGTTTTATTACTGATTATGTTAATGAGAACTCAGCTAATGGTATAACATGGATTATATTTTGCTACTTATAATTAACCTATAATCGATAAAACTTGAGTTGTGTGTTTTTGGTTTATTCTCGTTAGTTAATTTAACTGAGAGACTTAGTAATATTGTTGTGGATATTTGTTGACATGATTAATTACTACTAGTTGTGGCTCACAATATTTATGTTGGTAATTGGAATTGAAAAGCATATATGTATCGATTTGAAATATGTATTTATAAGAGTTAGACGATTATGGTTATCTACAGGGGAAATCACTAGGTTGAATACAAGTTGCTAATTACTTTAATAGTCTTGATTATTGGAGGATGATTTTGGAATGGACTATCATTCGGAATTATGAAAGAGATTGTAATGTTAGAATTGTTATACGATTGGTTAAGGATTTGAGTGCAAAATAGAAATAAGTTTATTGAGGTTTATTTATGAGTCGAGCTAGCTTCATATTCTCAATATATTTGTGGTAGCAAAATTATGTTCTTGATTGAGGTAAGGTTGTGAGTTATGTTTAGTTGGGTTAGTTATATAATTTAGAATTGTGATTATGGATTGGGATGCAAGTCGATGTAGCTAATATCATCGAAGTTATAGATATTAATTAAGGATTAAGGAAATTAGAATGTTGAAGGTTGATAATTTCTAAATAGGGAATTATTTATGATTATATTCTCTAGTTCAGATTAGTCTAAGTTTGGTTATTTATTATCGAAGTTATTTTGAGGTGGTTGTTTGAGGATGGCTATGTAGACGTATGTAATTCAAGATGACATGGGAAATCAAGTCATGATGCTTGGAGGTTTCAAATAATTGTTATAGAGTGGATGTAACCTTTATGTTCAGCAATATATATTTAAATGCTCCTATGTGCGTTATATGAATATTAGATATCATTTATCATTTATAGTAATGCCATGATTATAGATGCATCTCCAAGCATCATAGGAGCATTTAAATATATATTGCTGAACATAAAGGTTACATCCACTCTATAACAATTATTTGAAACCTCCAAGCATCATGACTTGATTTCCCATGTCATCTTGAATTACATACGTCTACATAGCCATCCTCAAACAACCCCTCAAAATAACTTCGATAATAAATAACCAAACTTAGACAAATGAACTAGAGAATATAATCATAAATAATTCCCTATTTAGAAATTATCAACCTTCAACATTCTAATTTCCTTAATCCTTAATTAATATCTATAACTTCGATGATATTAGCTACATCGACTTGCATCCCAATCCATAATCACAATTCTAAATTATATAACTAACCCAACTAAACATAACTCACAACCTTACCTCAATCAAGAACATAATTTTGCTACCACAAATATATTGGAATATGAAGCTAGCTCGACTCATAAATAAACCTCAATAAACTTATTTCTATCTTGCACTCAAATCCTTAACCAATCGTATAACAATTCTAACATTACAATCTCCTTCATAATTCCGAATGATAGTCCATTCCAAAATCATCCTCCAATAATCAAGACTATTAAAGTAATTAGCAACTTGTATTCAACCTAGTGATTTCCCCTGTAGATAACCATAATCGTCTAACTCTTATAAATACATATTTCAAATCGATACATATATGCTTTTCAATTCCAATTACCAACATAAATATTGTGAGCCACAACTAGTAGTAATTAATCATGTCAACAAATATCCACAACAATATTACTAAGTCTCTCAGTTAAATTAACTAACGAGAATAAACCAAAAACACACAACTCAAGTTTTATCGATTATAGGTTAATTATAAGTAGCAAAATATAATCCATGTTATACCATTAGCTGAGTTCTCATTAACATAATCAGTAATAAAACCAAGTATGGACCATACTCATGGTCATACATAGCGAGTTTATCTCATCAAAACAGTTTCATTATCTAAGTGGGACTTCTTTAAGGTAATTCTTAACTCACTTTGATTTATGTAGTTAGAACACACACACTAATACACTTTAGTGAATCACTAGTCAAATAAGCCGACTTTATTATCTAATTTCATTTATAGTTATCAAATTAAAATACTTTATTAACCACAACTTCATTAATCGAATCCATAGTTAATAAAACTAACTCATTAATAACTAAATTGCCACAATCTATAATTAATTATACGTTAACCACTAATCCCACTAAATTAAGGATTTCGTTAAATTAAGTTAAGGACTTAAAGTTGACATCTTTATCCAAATTATCAAAACCACACTTAAGATGATCACTCATCTCTAAGACTTACCTCAATTTGGGCTTCCAATCACAACGAACAAGCATTTACCATGAATGAACAAAGACAACACTTTCATATTGAACCTTCAATTCACAATGATTGATTTAACATCACTATAATCATACCCATATAACCAACCATCCTAAATCCATGAATTTCACAAGCCAACCAACACAAACATCACCAAGTATTTCAAAAACCAATAGAAACAATTCAACAACAGTCATTCTCACACTCAACCATCAATACATAATCATTAATCGAATTGTATTCTAAACTATAAATAGGATCAACCCAATGATATATAGAGGTTAAAAGGATTAGTACCAACAAGAGGAGACCCACGCCACGACGGCAACAACGCAGCAACATAGCAACGCGAGAAGAGAAAAAGAAGACCAACAATTGCAGCGGCAGTGTGCGGTGGTGGCGGACCACCACCCCGCAGCAGTAGCACCATCAACAACGACAGCAGCACGGGACATAAACCTCAGCAGCAACAACAGGAAGGGAGAGAGTGACGGCAAGTGGTGGTTCAACAACCACAAGAAGGGCGCCGCAACGACGACAACAACATCAACAACACCACCACAGACAGCGGTGGATGACAACAGCGCCGACAAGACAACACCATGAAGCTAGGCTCAGCCGAAAGTTAGAGGAGAGGAGAGAGAAAACGCGAGCAAAGGTGGGGAAAAGGTTCTGCCAGCAACGACTCCGGCAGCATCACCGGCGAGTAAACGCCATAAAATACCGGCGAGGAGGAAGGAAGGGAAAGAGAGAGAATTTGGGGTTTTGGGGTTTCGAAATTTTTCACGGGGGGTTTGGGTTTTGAGAATCTGAATATATCAACAATCTCTAATTGAAATGAGGTAAACGCCATGAATATTAGATATCATTTATCATTTATAGTAATGCCATGATTATAGATGCATCTCTATGAGTTAGTTGTGAATTGCTATTGGGTTATTATAAAAGTATTCTTTTTGTTTAGTCATTGGAGTTTTTTTCAAAAATACTATGTTTCTTAAAATATGATTTGGTATGATAATGAGGAAATGATTCAAACATGAGTTAAGACCAAATAAGGTCGAATATGGTGTTATGTTTTGAGTATTGAGGTTTAAAGTATAAACCATTAAATATCTTATTTTATAAATATGAAAGTGAGGCATGAATAGGCACCCCGAGTTAGGGCGGGTAGAGTCCCTAGCTGTTGCCTTCCAGGAGGGGCTAATTCCTGGCGTTATAGGACATGTCCGGGTAAGTCTTGCAAGCATAATAATAAAGGCTGGGTGACGACCCTCACTAGTTTGGAGACAGCTGGTACTGGCTGGTACCCCTCTCCACTCGCGTTCATGCCAAACGATCGGATTTTGTGAAAATATAGCAACTGAGTTGAAAGGTTGATTAAATGAGAATATAAAAACGTGTCATTGTTGAGAGTCGTCTTATTGAATTTTGTTACTATATGATTGATGAAGTATTATGGAACGTGGAATTTTGGAAATGTAATATATGTTTGTTCAACAAGAATATTGCTGCTAAGTATGCTATGATTGGTGTGATTGTTGAACTTATGTTGATTGTGTGAGAGTCGTTTTCAAGTAAAAACCACCAAAGCATGTGTTACTCTTGTTTACGGGTTAGTACTCAGCTTTGCTGATGTGTATATGTTGTTTTGTCATTTCTGTGGCCTGTCACTTGGTGGGGTGCAGTATCTTAAATGTTTCAGGTTGAAGCCGTGAGTTATCCTTTTGCAAGTTGAAGCTAATACAAGTTGAAGCAGTATTATAGTTGCTATCGAAGTGAGGACGCTTGACTTTGTAATAGTTAATTGTTTATTTTCTATAATTTATTTCTACATTTAAGAGTCGCTAGTTAGTGCTCCTGATTCTCTATCGGTTGTTGCTCCGCGAAAGCGTTGAGGTTGTTGAGCTTTGGGATTTGGATATATTTTATAAATTGAATTTGCAAACAAGTTTATATTATTTTTCGCTTTAGCGTTGTCCTATTTTCAAAGGAAATTCTGCCGGATTTTCTGTAGAAATTTATGGGAATAAAGTTTGAGAATCAGAGCGTAGTTATAATAGTTAATTTATTTGAATAGAGTTGGGATTGAGTTCCACACTCTCCGATTTAGTTCGGTGAGTGTGATGGTAATAGTCCGGGTTACCTTAACTGGAGTCTCTTTCACTGTGCTTAATCCTTTGTAAACTGGTCAGGAAATTCGGGCTGTTACAGGAGAGCACTCATTCCTCGTACTGAAAAGAGGAATGAAGTGGGTCTCTTGGATATGTGTTATATGTTTTGCTTGGACCACCACATTCAAATCAACTTCCCTTCCCTCTTCATTCAACATCTTACTCACTGTATTGAAAACAATTGTGTGATTGGTTACGGTGCTTTGATAACTTCTCTACTTCATCACTTTGAAGTAAGACTTACTGGTTGGACTACATTAGGAGTAAAACAAGGGAACATTTTAAATGAAAATACTCCAAAATGGACTTGGTCTGTCTGTCCAAGAAGGAGTCCTCACTCAAGGGAGAATAGCTCCATGTTCCTCAAGTAAAAGAAAACTGCTTAAGCTTGATTTAGAAGAGGATAATGATGTTATCTTGGAGGAACCTGTTCCTAAACCGGAGGAACCAAAACCTAAGAGGCGCAAACACATTGCTACCAAGCCTAAAGTTTCTGTTCCTCAGAGGGTGAGGAAGAGCAATCGCTTAAAAATTGCTCCCACTGTTTCTGTTCCTTCCAACAAGGACTCTCCATTAGTCCTTTCGGATGCTGAGGAACAAGAACCCTCAACTCTCAAGGAACCCACTCCACCACCATCTCCTAAACTCTCTGTTCCTTTCACCAAACTGCCTTCCATTTCACCCTCATCCTTCTCTGTTCCTTCCAGCTTTGAGCAGTTGAAGGATGAAATAAAAGGCCCAAACCCTTTTGCTTCAACCTCCACAACTCTTCCACCAACACCACCATTCCTTCCTCAAATTTATCACCCTTCACCTTCTGTTTCTATTCCCGGAACAGATGAACCTACCATTCTAACACCTTTAGTTCCTTCACAAAATCCACCATCTGCCTCCGGTTCCAAGGGTAAGGAACAGGAAACTCCGGATGATGCTAGCTGGGTAAATGATGTTTGTCTTCCTGCTCAACACATGATCAAATTTTATAATCATCTTCACTGGACTTTGGATGCTAAAACTGATAAAATGGTAGTCTTATGAAGACTTGAGTGATACAGTTGTTGCGCAACAAAAGAAGATGGACTCTATGGCCCGTGCCTTGGAGGAGTTGAAGGAACAAGTTGGACTCAACATGGGGTGTGATGAAAAATTAGAGGATGTGGTGAAGAAGAAGTTGTAGAGGAACACCATTCCCCTTCCTCTTAGTTTTTTTTTGTTGTTGTTTTCTGTTTCCTTTTAAGGAACACAATTTTGTTTAATCCTTTTTCTTTTTTCTTTGTTTTGTTATGGAACAAGTGCTATATAATCAATGACTTTTGCTATTATGTCTGTGTTTCAAATGATTTGCATAATTTCTTCCTTGGAATGGCTAGTATTATGTGATTGATGTTTGAGCAAGTTTACTCTTTGATATTTCTAACTTAACCACCAATGGTGCTTGTTATGGTCTTAAGGTGTTAAATCAATTCATCAATAAATGCAGAGTCTGTTCTTTTTGAGGATGACAAAGGGGGAAAATGATTTAAGGAACAAACTGTACATAACTTGAAAAAATTAAAAAATTGGATAAGGTAAATGAAAAAACAAAAATAGGTTAAGATAAATGAAAAATCAAAATTCAGTTACTCACATAATTGTGTTTTATTTTTCATTTTCTTCTTTATTTTTTTTATCATTATCATTCACTTATATTATTTGTTATTTCCTTAGTTTGTACCTTTGTTGTCATCATCAAAAAGGGGGAAATTGTTGAACCCTAGTTTTGATGATGACAAAGAAACAAAGATGCAAACTAAGTAGTGAACTAATGAGTTATTTAAGTGTATGATGTTTAAGGTATCAATGAAAGGAACTGGGAGAATACGAAGTCAAGGAAGAAGTCAAGAGAGGATTTCAAAGGCTAAGTAAAGAAGTTTCTATAAGTTGATACTGGAGCAAGCATTGGATCAAGAAGATAAAGCTAGGCGTTTTATTTTCTAGTTCCAATGTAAAGGAACAAAGTAAGAATGGTAAGGAACATGAGTTTATTTGAGAATGAGAGTTTGTTCCTTTTAAGGAACAAACTAAGTGGCACTAAACGAATATGTTAAAGGAACTTAGTTAATAAAAGGAACTAGACTTAGGCGTGCAAAAGTATAACGTAAATTGTAATTGAGTAAGTCATGCCTAAATTATAGGAAATTAGTTTTATCTAATTTCAAATGAAAAATCAGTTTTAAAAAGAAAATCGTTTAAGAAAAAGATTTTTTTTTCGGAAAAATAAGAAAATAAATATCCGGTTTTTAAAAGAATTTTGTTTAAAAGATATTATTTTCTTAAAGATTAAAAATTCAGTTTTAAAGATAAAAATGTTTTTATAAAACTGATTTTCGGATAAAGCTCAAGGAACTCCTATTACTTAGGAGTAGTGGCTAAAATATATCCACGTTCATATTAGATCATGGGATCATGGGACATGATGTGAAACGTGTTCCTTAGGGGAAGGAACATCATGGGTTAATGGACTTAACATGTAATCAAGTTTTAATCCCACGTTCTTTGTGATTATCACTATAAATATGAAGTCTAGATAAGTTCCAAATTGTGTCTGACTAAGTAATTAAGTGAGTTTAACTAATTAAGTGTCAGTGCCTTCATTCTCTCATAATAGCCATTTGTTCTTTGCTTTCTTACTCTAATTCCACTAAGCTTATTTCGATCAATTGTATTTTGGTTTTTGGGGTAAGGGAACTTTGAGTGAAGTTCTGTAAGGAGAAAGGCTTTGAGTGAAGCTTGTATGAGTGAGAAAACTTCGAGTGAAGTTGAGAGGAACTACTGTTAAGGGAACAGTGGCTGAGGAACTTGAGTTTAGGAACTCAAGGTGTGGATCGAGTTAGAATTAGGTTGTAAACGAAGTTGTTTGGCCTAATTAGTGAAAGAGTTGAGTTTAAAATCCCTAGTGGTCGAGGTTGTTTCTTCTTGTTGGGCCCAAGAAGTTTTTCCTCGTAAAAATCCCTTGTGTTCCTCTAGCTTGTTTATTCGTTTAAGTTTTAATTTCCGGAAAAAGTTACGTTTATTTCTACACCTACAATTCACCCCCCTCTTGTAGTGTTCCTAGGGAAATAACACAATGAAACTCACTCAATTTTCTTCCCTTTCTCTTGCTTTACTCAAAGCTTTTCTCCATACAGGATTTCACTCAAAATCCCCTTACTACAAAAACCAAGATTACAAACGATAAAAACAATAAGGGAATAAGTAGGAAATACGTAAGGAACACAAGAGTATATTGAAGGAATGACAGTATTGACTGTATCTTAGTTAAACCCAATTAAAACCGAAGTCAGACACACTATGGAAGGACTACTAAAGTTTTGACACTTTATGTAAAAATAACTTAAAGTCCGACACATTAACCTTTAGATTAAGCGCCTATTTATAACATAAGTAGTCATGAAATAACTTACCACTAATTAACCCACTAACCCCATGATATCCATAACTTAATTAATTAATTAGTTTTTATTAACTTTACTTGAGAATTAAATAACCACTAACCCCACTACTTAACTTAATAGGAGAAACAGTAAAGTATAACGTGGTTTATAAAACTTGAAGCCTAATCAAACTAATTAAAATAAATTAAGGCTTTAATAAAATAATCAAGCCCATTATTCAACAAACAGTAAACGTGTAGCAGTAAGCTTAAACGTGATATTAGTTTGCTTGGGGAGTAATTAAACCATATAAATTAATTAATACTTGGGAAATAATAAGCAAGCCCACTAAACCCACTAAAACAAATAAAACGTTTAACAATAAACATTACGTGGTTAGTGGTTGCTTGGAAAATAATTAAACCATTTTAAAATAAATGATTTAAGAAAAAATATCTTTTTTAAAATATTTAAACAAAAACTGAAAATCAGATTTTATTTTAAAAGAAAATCTTATGATTTACTTAGAATAAAAAGATAAGATTTTAAAATAAGATATTATCCTTTTCAAAATAGAAAATCATTTTAAAATCTTTTCCTAACAAACTCCTAACTAATCCCTATATTAGTGGATCTCGTGAAAATAAGCTAGGACTCCTAAACGAATTAGTTAAGCGCTTCATATATGTTAGGCGCACAACATAAGACGTTTTATGTCTGTTCCCAACCTGTGTTCCCAAACTGTACGAACGTCTGTTCCCAACATAGGAACAACATAACTCAATAACTAATTCTCAAACTTTGGAAACATTGCTTAACATTTCACTCAAGTTCCTATGTGTTCGTATGTGTTCCTATATTACCACAACATGTTCCCATCTACTAAGTTCCCATGCCAAAGGAACTCGTAGACTTAATTAATAGAAACTGACACAACCATTTTACCATTTAGACTCATTAAACCTAGGAACTTAACTAGAGACTCTAAACCTTCATTCTAACTTTATAACTCAAGTTTCCTTACCTTTCCGAATCTTGTTCCCTTTTTACATTTAGGAACTTAAATACAAACTCATGCATTCTAAGCTTCCTTCATGTTAGGATAGTTGTTCCTTTGAATATCTTCACTTCAATCTTCAAGTCAAGCCTCTTCACTTCGACCTTGATTGTAGAATTCTCTTCATCCATAGAAACAATGCACCTCGCACACCTTTCATAACAAGCATTCTCAATGCTATAGGCACAACCTTTTACAATGATTTTTGCACACATAAAACTCATAAACTTTGTTAGTTAAATTACTTTAGTATGTCATTGTTATGGCTGAATTTTTTCACAGGATGACATTGACGCGATGATATGATGACGCGATGACATGATGACATCTAACATGATGACGTAATGACTATGACATGAAGACGCAACAGAGAACACAAGATTGGAGCTAAACACCATGCAGTAACGGTTATGCTCAATAAGGAAGGAGCATAATGAGGCGTAAAATCAGCCGTTGAGAAGCGGGGATAGTGACGTTGGAGCATAAATGAGAAAGATCTCCCATGATTAAAGGACCGGAGTTAATGTAATAATTAGAGAATTTATTATGTATTCGTTGGAAAAAGCCAAAGAGAAAAGGAGGCATACAAAAGAGAGGGAGAGGACATTAGTCAGTTTACACAGAACATTGTTATAAGTAAGCTAAAGAGAAATATATTTCTGTAACGATTGTCACTTGCTAAGAAAGACAGTCAACCATAGTAGATTGGTGGATCTCCATCCACCCGTGGTTTTTACCCAATCTTCATTGGGGTTTTCCGCGTCACCATTTTTATGTGTTCATCCCCTTTGATCCCTACTGCATTCATTCATTGCATTGTCTTAAACATAATCTGGTTAAATCGTCCCAAACTTTAATTTCGTCGTAAGTAATAAATTTTAGCATAAACAATTTGGCGCCCACTGTGGGGCATAACCAGACCATATACTGTTCAAAGTCCATCAAATGGGAGAAACACCTAACCTCGAGGAAACGCAGAGACAATATGAACAAATGAGAGCAGAAATGCTCGAATGAAGCAAGCCAATGAGCGGCTAGCTACCGACTTTACGACATCGTAGGAAAGAATCCAGAAATTACAAGAAGAGATAGCATCGTCCAAAGCTTCAAAGGTCCGACGCCGCGCTAATCTGAACGACATCCCTTTCATGGGGAACCTTTCTGAGTCAGACAATGAGGAGCCTTAAAATGACGAAGAGCCCGAGGATGAAGAGCCTTTAAACAATGAAGAGAGCGACCAAGGTGAAGGAGAGGCGAATCTTATGGCAACGCGCATGGTCCAGATCGAAAGACAGAATAAGCGCTTAATGAAGCTCATGTCCCAACTCCCCGGGGCTCCAACACCAGGCATCGTGGAACATCCAGACAAATATGCAGAGTCACCATTCGTCGAAAGGATTGCGAGGGTTGTGCTCCCCAAGAAGCTCAATCTGCATACCCTCGCTGCTAATTATGATGGTTCAACTGATCCAGGCGAGCATGTCGCCCGATACAAGCAGCGGATGTGGCAAGCGTCAATTCCTTGACATTTGGTAGAGGCTTGCATGTGCAAGTCTTTTGGAGCCACGCTCACCGGTCCCGCTCCAAATGGCTCGGATCCCTCAGGCCAGGGAGCATTGGCAATTTTTCCACCCTAGTTAACAAGTTCTATGAGAAGTTTGAAGGCAGTCGTAGCTTGGAGAAGCAGACGAGCGACCTATATGGCATCGTCCAAGGACCTAAAGAATCTGTCCGCGATTATCATAATCGCTTTAATAAAGAAATGATTAGCATTAAAGATCTTGACACTAAGACTGCTATTGAATGTTTCAGGAAAGGACTAATTTTGCGATCAAAACTATACAACCGTCTGACAAAGTACCCGTGCCAAACGTTCGAGGAAGTCAAGTCACGAGCGTTGGCCCAGATGAGACTAGAAGAAGACGATGCCATCCTCAACACCATATCAACGCGTGGTGCACCGGAGACCACCAGCGACCGAAAGGCTTTTGTCCCCAAAAAGAATATGGCGAAACCACCCGTATAGTCGCTCGAATCAGGTAAACAATGTCACTGACGTAATCGAAAGTGTAGGTTGTGACGCAAAGACGGAGTCACCAACCTTCCCGGATCTAGACTCTTATGGATTCTCCGTCGATGTCGGGGGCGTCGTAAATGCCTTGACCAAAATCGGAGCACCCGTTCGTTGGCCAAAGAAGAGTGACCGACCTGAGGCGCAAAAAGACCAGACAAGGTGGTGCCAGTTCCATCATGATCATGGTCACAAGACAGAGGAGTGCATTGCACTGTGACCTGAGGTCGCGTTCATGCTTAATAAGGGGCATTTCAAAGACCTCTTAAGCGACAAAGGAAAAGCATCCTTTGAAAGGAATCCTGCGCAGTCCATCGCTCATGCGTCGCCCACGCACGTGAAGGTAATTAATGTTATCTCTGGTGGGTATGATGTGTGTGGACTAACATATTCTGGAGCCAAAAGGATAGCAAGAGAGGGAACCTCCTCGTCCGCTGTTTTTAAATCTTGCAGGTCAGCAGAAGAACGCAAACTGGAAGCAATGGCAATAACCTTTGATGACGACGACGTCTGCGACGTAGAACACCATGATGCTGGTCATATCCTTGACAGTCAGTAATTGCTTGTTGAAGCGAGTGCTAGTCGATGGGGGCAGCTCAGCCAATATCATATTCAAAAGTGCCCTCGAAGGTATGGGATTGTGTGATAAAGATATTACTAAGAAATCTACTGCTTTAGTAGGATTCAGCGGAGAAGCCCAACACACCGTCGGAGAGATCACGTTGCCAACGTTAGCCAAAGGCGTCAACTTGCTAACCAAATTCAACGTCGTGGACTTCCCGTCGGCATACAACATCATTCTCGGCACTCCGTGGATACACAAGATGAAGGTCGTCCCCTCAATCTATCACCAGTCGCTGAAGTTTCCGACTAAGTGGGGCGTCCAAGAAATAAAAGGCGAACAAAAATCTGCAAGAGAATGCTATAGCTCGTCGCTCAAGCCCCCGAAGGCATCCATCTAGCAATTAAGGGATGGGTCAGAGCCCGACGCGCCCAGTGAGCAAGACGTGGATGAAGTGATGCTCGATCCATCCATCCCCGATCATGTCGTTCGAATCGGAGCGACGCTGTCGCAAGAAATATGAGGTCAGTTAATTGACTTTTTGAAAGCTAACCAAGATTGTTTTGCTTGGTCCCATGAGGATATGACAGGAATCAGTCCTGACGTCATCACGCATAAACTCAACGTGGACCCCGAGCACAAGCCTCTAAAGCAAAAAAAAAACGCAAATTCGCACCTGAAAGAAATCAAGTCATCAATGACGAGGTCCAAAAACTGATCGACACCGGAAAGATCCGCGAGGTTAAATATCCAGATTGGCTAGCCAACGTTGTGGTCGTGAGCATGTCCTAAGGATCCGTTCCCTCTCCCTCATATAGACGCAATGGTCGACGCGACGACAGGCCACGAGCTTTTGACTTTCATGGACGCGTACTATGGGTACAACCAAATATTGATGCATCCGGACGACCAGGAAAAGACCGCGTTTGTCACTGACAAAGGTATATATTGCTATAAGGTTATGCCTTTTGGTTTGAAAAATGAAGGTGCCACCTATCAACGATTGGTCAACCAAATGTTCAAAGACCAACTGGGCGACACCATGGAAGTATATATAGACGATATGCTCGTCAAATCCAAGCAAGCAGGCGACCACATCCAGCATCTGTCGGAGGCTTTCGACGTCCTACGAAAGTATGGCATGAAATTGAATCCCACAAAATGCACATTTGGAGTGTCTGCGGGAAAGTTCTTAGGATATGTCATTATGCAACGAGGAATCGAAGCCAGCCCGGATCAAATAAAAGCTATTATCAATATTCAATCTCCGAGGAGTGTCAAAGAGGTGCAGAAGTTGACTGGTCGTGTAGCCACGTTGAATCGCTTCATATCCCAGTCGTTCAGAAAAATGCCATCTATTTTATGACGTCCCGAGAAAGAATAAAGGCTTTGATTGGTCGCAACAACATGAAGATGCACTGCAAGAACTCAAAAACTACTTAGCATCGCCGCCGTTGCTGTCGAAACCAAGCGCCGGAGAGACGTTGCAGCTTTATCTCGCAGTAAGCAACGTGTCCGTCAGTGCCACCCTGACACGGGAAGCGGAAAGCCAGCAGCTCCCAATCTATTACGTCAGTAAGTCTCTGCTAGACGCGGAGACCAGGTATTCTTCATTGGAGAAACTCATTTTAGCCATAGTCGTAGCTATTAAAAAGCTTAGACACTATTTTGAAACACATACTGTTATCGTTATGACTAACTATCCTGTCAAGTCTGTCTTGCGACACCCCGAGCTAACAGGACGCATGAGCAAATGGGCAATAGCACTCAGTGCGTACGACATCCAGTTCCGTCCAAGAACATCTATCAAGTCACAAGCTTTGGCATATTTTATGGCAGACTTTAGCCCAGAATTAGAAAAGCTTGCAGATGATGAAGTCGCAAAGATTAACCAAGTAAACGATGAGTCTTGGATGTTATTTGTTGACGGGTCTTCCAATTTTCGTGGTGCAAGTCTTGGCATTATGCTAAAGTCGCCACAAGGGGGCAAGATAGTACGAGCCATTTGCTGTGAATTTAGAACGACGAATAACGAAGCTGAATACGAGGCGCTCATAGCAGGAATGTCGTTAGCAGAAGACATGGGAGCGAAAGCGTTAAAAGTCTTCAGCGATTCATTGCTGATAGTCAACCAAGTCAAAGGCGAATTCGCGGCAAAAGACTCTAAAATGGCCATGTACTTAGAAATAGCTCAGCGTAAAAGAAAAGTGTTTAATTCGTTTGACATTTTGCAGATACCAAGGGACCAGAATACGCAGGCGGATGCATTGGCCATCCTCGGATCCTCTCTAAGGGACATTTCGTTTACTTCCGTCCCTATAGTTTATCTGGCAAACCCCGCAGTCGCTAAGAATGTTGAAGGCACCATCGCAGCAACGACTAAATAGCCCCAAGGCACCCAAAAGGTCGTTGGTAGTATCGGTGACCCCGTGGTTACAAGCGACCCTGACGGTGAGGAGGTAAGTGTCAGTTGGACGAAACCGCTTTATGATTATCTTGCTAACGACGTGCTTCCAGCAGACAAGTCAGAGGCGCGCAAGATTCGGTTTAAAGCGTCCCGGTACGTGCTCATCCAAGGAGTACTATTCAAGAAATCTGCTGCAGGGCCCTACATGCGTTCCGTGGAAAAAGATCAGTGGGAGCAAGTCTTAGAGGACATGCATGAAGGGACATGCAGAAATCACTCAGGTGGACGTAGCTTGTCCAATAGAGTGTTGCGCATGGGATACTATTGGCCCTCAATGAAGAAAGATGCGATAAGGTATGTGGTTGAATGCGACAGCTGTCAATGACATGCAGGTATGACGCATAGACGTTGCGGAGTTTTACACCCTACTTTAACACCTTGGCCTTTCAATGAAATGGGGCATGGACATAGTTGGCAAGTTACCTCCAGCCCTAGGCCAGAAGGTCTTTATGTTGGCACTAACCAATTACTTTTCTAAGTGGATGGAAGCAGGTTCTTTCCAACAGGTACGTGACAAGGAAGTAATCTCTTTTATATATATACTAACATTATATGCAGGTTTGGTGTCCCGTCCGAAATAATATGCGACAATGGGTCACAGTTTATTAGCAACGAGACAAGACGTTTCTGTGACGAATGGAACATAACATTGCCAACGTCAACACCAAGATACCCGCAAGCCAACGGACAGGCAGAGTCTAGTAAAAGACGATCATTGACAACTTGTAGAAACGACTCACAGCCAAGAAGGGTAAATGAGCGGAGGCGTTGCCTTCCATCTTATGGGCTAATCGCACGACACCGCGCACTGCGAAGCTGTCCTGCATTCAGAAGTGAACGTCCCGACTGCGAGATGTGGTCAAGCCACGGAGCGACAAAACTGTGATGAGCTTGTGAACGAACTAGACACCATTGAAGAGTTACGCGACCCAGCATTGGTATGCATGGCGGCTCAACAGCAAATAGTCGTAAGGAGTTTCAATAAAAACGTCCAAGCCAAGTCCTTCGTCGAAGGTGATGGGTCCTAAGAAAAGTATTTCAGAACACACAAGAGGCTAACACTGGTAAGCTAGGACCTAAATGGGAAGGACCATACCAGATTAATAAGGTAGTAGGCAATGGAGCCTACCAATTGGTCCGACATGACGGAAGCTCCGTGCCACGTAGCTGGAACGCTACGCACCTCAAACAATACTTCTTTTAAGCTAAGTAATGCGTTTTGTTTTCCCTTCATTATGTAAGAAGTAGATGATAATACTATTGTATCTGTGTCGCTAGTTGCTAGCGACCATAATGTTCTCTCACTGGGTGTTGTTGAATTTCAGGGAAGTCACTCCCATCCATCCTAATAACGTTGCGACGATTTTTACAAGATAAAAGGCAGATTTGCATCTTACTACCATATAAAGTCTTTTGGTCTTCTCTTACCCTAGCTGACGCTACAGTAGGGGCACAGTCATTTTAAAGCCACAACTGCTTGTGACATTTCATTTATCTTTTTGACAAACACACGTAAGTATTTATATATTTCCTATGTGTATTCCAAGTTACTAAGTCCAAATGATCACGTTTGAACGACCAAGGTCGACTTTCACCTAGTCCAAACGTTACGTCTGAACGACCAAAAACGGCTTACTAAGCGCCCGATTATCCTCTAGAATTGTCAGAATAACGACTGAGATACATGCATATGACACAAAGTGAAAACATAGGATTATATTAACTTGGTTAAAGTCTAAAAGCAATCGTCAAAGTAATGGTCACCCCCATGGGCGACCCAAAAGTTCAAACGCTAAAAGTAATGATCACCCCCGTAGGTGATCCAAATAGTACAAAGCAAACAGTCACTCCCTTGAATGACCAAAAACAAAGTTTGATTAAAAGTTCAAGTAGAAAGGACGTAATATAGAAACGATTAGAAGTTAAGCGTCAGGAATCTCGTCAGCTTCCTTCTCCGTTGACGCTGCAGCTGGCGGGTTAATGGCTGGAATCTCCTTCTCAGTCTCGGGGTCAGGGGGCACATCCGACGCGATGAACCCGGTGCAAGACGGGGAGTTCTCATCTACCTTTGATGAAGAATCCGCTGTCGCAGCCAAGTCTTCCTCGTCCATCAGATCCTTCATCGACCCCATGTATTTGAGGTAGATGTCAATGTCCTTTTGTGGCGTCCACGACACCGTCTTCTTCATTAGGAACTGGTGCATTAACTTAGCCGTGACCCTGGTCGTTACTTCAGCCTCGAGAAGATCCAACTCATTCTTCTCTGCGTCAATGCTCGCTTGGAGAGTCTCGATCTCCTGACGCGAGGATCTTTTGCCTTTTTTCTAATCTCCTCCAATTGTTCTCCATTTTTCTTTAGAGTTACCCCCATATCCTCCATGGTCTTCTTGCAAGACTCCATCTTAGTGTCTTTGGACTTCGCGTCCAATTCAGCCTTCTCCATCCTTTGCTTCATGGTCAGGTGACCCTTCAGCAGGGATGAGATCTCCCTCTTTGCCATAAGGAGATGTTGAGAGGACTGCATAGAGATGAGAGAATGTATATCATTTGGCAGTCTTAAATCATTGTCGTAATGGCATAGCATCACAAGGTAAAATAAGCATCCATACCTGGAATAGGAGCTATAGTCCATCCAACATCAGGCAAGGAAGAGTGTGTTCCTTGATCCTTTCCATAGCACTAGGAAAAAGGAACCTGTCAGCCTCAGGCCATATGGACCTTTCCAGTGACATGAAGTTGTTAGGGACGGTCACAGTGTAAGAAGGCCCGCTCTTGTCTGGGGGGGCCACAAACTCAGTTTTGCGCATCTTGGACCAATCGTCTGTCGTGGACGACGACTGTTGTGTCCTTCTTTGTCGACGCTGTCGACAGGGGCACAACGTCAGCAGAGGTCTCCCTCTCGCGTTTGCGCAGCATTTCAGCCAATGCTTGGTTGTCTAAACTCCCCCTAGGGCGCAATTGTGATGAACCTGTCCAGTAGCATTTAGTCGTTAAAGTGGAATTTTTTCTGGTAAAAAGTTCTATCCAAAAAACAGAAGGAATAGATAAACTAACCTGATGCCATGGACGAACAACTGTCTTGAGAAGCAAATAGAATTCTTCTGAATTGCCTGTCTTCTTCAAGTACTTTAAAAAATTTGTCACAGACACTCTGAGACTCGTCGCGATGCGACAGTAATTTGGGGTTAAGACCTGCAGGAGGAACGATGTAAGAGTAGTAAAAAGACTAAAAATAAACACACCTTCAGTATTCCAGCCGCTAACTAGAGACGTCCCAGCTTCCCCCTACTGACGACTTCTTCACAAAGACAAATTTGTTTTTTCAACCTCTGTCATTCGACTGAACTCCCCCAACCAGAGGTTCTAACCTCGCTTTCGCATGCAGGGCTATTCTATTTTTTGCCTTGACCCTAATTTCGTAATATAGCAGTAGGTCGTGAAGGGTGATGGCCTCTTCCCATGACGCCGTGACCCTGTCGATAATGCTCAGAATCCGCCAGACTTGGGGCATAATCTGCCCAGGGCTGATCGTGTATATTTGCATCAGGTCCCTTGCTATGGGGGTGAAGGGAAGTCCCGGGCCTATTTTGAAGGGGTGCTCATAGAGTACAACCCATTTGGGGGGACAAGTATCTGCCGGTTCATCGGACTCGGCATTCCTAATAACAGTACTTTCGGGCAAATTCCCTAAGTTTAAAAACCTAAGCATCTCCTCCTCTGACATCGCAGACAATTCTTCTTCATTCTCACTCCTCTGTTCCATGACTTTCTCTTTCCCTCTCGATTTTTCTTGATTTTTTATGAAATTCCTAATGCTACGTCTACTAGGTGCCATAAGTGAAGTTGGAGAAGAAAAGAAAATAGCGCGAATTAATAACGAACGGAATGTATGAAATTAACTGGTATCAGTATCGATTTTCCGGTGGAGTGAATAATGGAAGTTAAGGAAACTATCTTACTTAAGGAGAGAGAAAGATTTGATGAAAGTGAAGATCTTTAAACCGCCCACGATATTTATGTCTTGGAGAGTAATCATGACATTATGCTAACGGTTATAATTTGTTATTTCCCTAGGAACACTGCAAGAGGGGGGGTGAATTGTATGTGTAGAAATAAACGTAACTTTTTGTGGAAATTTAAACTTAAAGAAACAAACAAGCTAGAGGAACACAAGGGATTTTTACGAGGAAAAACTTCTTTGGCCCAACAAGAATAAACAACCTCGACCACTAGGGATTTTAAACTCAACTCCTTCACTAATTAGGCCAAACAACTTTGTTACAACCTAATTCTATTATCGAGCCACACCTTGAGTTCCTAAACTCAAGTTCCTGAGCCACTGTTCCCTTAACAGCAGTTCCTCTCAACTTCACTCGAAGTTTTCTCACTCTTACTAGCTTTACTCAAAGCTTCTCTCTTACAGAATTTCACTCAAAGTCCCCTTACCCCAAAAACCAAAATACAATTGATCGAAATAAGCTTAGTGAAATTAGAGTAAGTAAGCAAAGAACAAATGACTATTATGAGAGAATAAAGGCACTGACACTTAATTAGTTAAACTCACTTAATTACTTAGTCAGACACACTTTGGAACTTATTTAGACAGCAATATTTATAGTGACAATAATGTAGAACGTGGAAATTAAAACTGTGTTCATGTCGAAAACCATTATCCCATGATGTTCCTTCCCTTAAGGAACACGTTCCTTAACACATCCCATGCTCCCATGACCACTGCTTTGGACGTGGACATGTTATTGTTACTGCTCGTAGATTATAGGAGTTACTTGAGCTTTATCCGAAAATCAGTTTAATTTAAAACAGATTTAATATTAAAACTGAAGTTAAATCTTTTAAGAAAATATTATCTTTTAAATAAAATCTTTAAAAACCGAATAATACTTTTCTTATCTTTTTCGAAAAACAAAATCTTTTTCTCAAAAAGATTTTCCATAAAAACTGATTTTCTCTTAGATGAAAAACGGTTACCTATTAGTTATACTGCTTCAAGCCTAAGTCTAGTTCCTTTTACTTGTTAAGTTCCTTTAACAGATTTGATTAGTACCAATTCGTTTGTTCCTTCATTACCTTTCCTAAACTTCTAGTTTTCTTATGCTTTGCCTTTGAAGCACACACTCGTTCTTTTGAAATAACATGTAGTTCCTTACTTCTTTTTCAATACTTTGAATATAATTCTGCTGTCTGTTCCTTATTTTGAGATTCAAGAAAATAACTGATTCCTTTTGTTTACTTTAGATTTGATACTAAAGGAACACACTTGGGACTACTAGAACCCATTTTTTGACAGCTTTGTAGAAGTAGGAACTTGAACATTTTTGGAACTTTTTCTCTTTTATTACTCCCTTTCACACATGTCTCCTTTTATTCTCCTATTTTTCTCTCATATTTCTTTGTCTCCCTCAAACTCTCCTTTTTCTTCTCCATATCACCTTATTCTCCCTCACGCTTTTCCTTTCATATTCTTTGTTCCCCCTCAATTGTTGCATCATTATCAATATTCAAAGTGATAGTGGAGGAACACTGGTACGTGTCGTTATGCGTACAAATTAAAACCTTATTTTATCCACATTAATATTATCTAAGTTTAATACAACGATAAATAAGGATCGATCCCACGGAGAGGTTTATATAATCCTAAAATCCAAGTTCAACTAATTTAGAGTAATTAATTATTATATACATGTTATTTACTAATATTTACATATCCACATTGTTTTGAGGGGGGGCTACGAGACATTTTTATGACTTTAAAAACTACAAAAAATAAATCTATCCTATATATACAAGTGATGACAACTAATTCCGCTTTACGCTCATAATATTTTCAGAGATTAATCATTTCCTGACCTCGATTATACTTCGAATTTCATGAATCCAAGATTGATTAGATAGATTAACTGTAGGAATTCAAGTAGCCAAACTCCCCTATACTTCCATACTTTTAATCAACATTGAACTAGGCCGAATATCGATTCTAAACTAATCTAATCACCACAAGTATTTCGCAACTCCCGACGATTAAACTAGAAGCATTATAGAACGAGAAGTACATCATTAATCCCTAGTTAATCTAAACATAACGTATCTTTATGTTTAAAGAACTAGTCCAAGTTATATTCTAGTTTGAACTTACAACCATCTTTGCAGGCCTAAATTAAACTAGTTGCCACTTGTTGTTATACAATTTAGACTAGGCTAAACTACATAACTAGCAATAATCTCAACTTTATACCTAATAAGATAGCAAATTAAGCATAAAATTGAAATATGAACATTAGAATCAAACATAACTTGAGTATCTAACTTATAACAATCTTGAATTTAACTCGTAATTCAATATCTCAATCCAAATATACTTCAAACCATGTAATTCAAACTCCTTAATTCAACAACATAATCCAACTTCATTCATATATCACAATCCATTCATAATTCAATATAATGCTCCGGATTTGATTCAAATTACACAATCCAACATATTTCAACTAATACAATTCATACATACTATGAAATTCAATAGTATAATCAGAAAATTTCGAAACTAAATTGGAAGTACAAGAGAAAGAGAGAAGAACTTATGAATTTGCGCGGAGATTCGCCTTCGGGTTTCGGATTTCGCACCTACATCCAAGCTTGAATCTCACCCTCCCCGGTTGTGTGCTAGGACTCCAACCAAAGGTTGTCTTCTTTGTCGAACTCGCGCACTCCAAAGTAGCCCGAAACCTCACGAGATTCTCTGTTTATTTTTTTCACTCGAAATTCTGTGGAATTCTTGCATAATAGTTTCGTGACCCTCAATGGGGTATTTATACCCAAATTCTGCCGCCCAATTGTGAAATTTTCGGCCAATTAGAGAGGTGAATTGGCCCCCAAGATTTTGTCCTAGAACCGCCTCTATCATGCTTTTGCGGCGCCGAATTCGTTTCCCCTTCTTATTGTTTGATGAATTTGCAAATTGCCCTTGTAAAATTTGATGCTTTGCTATTGGATGGGTGATGTGGAGGAAGGAGGTTGAAGATGGTGCGAATGAAGGAACGAAGGCTGCTATGTTTTGCTTCCTGTTTCTTTTTTTTCTTTCTAATTTTTCCTTTCTTCTCTTCTCTTATCTATTCTCACGTGATGTCTTTTTTATTTTTTTTTCTTCTTTGCTTGTTTTGTCTTCTTGTCTTCGAGTTGGGCTGCATTCACAATAAGAGATTGGGCTTGACTTGTAGTTTCTTAGCTCAAGGTTTCTCATTGAACTAAAACATCATAATAAAGTAATATTAGTAATTAATAAAAATCTATCATATTATATCTAATAGTTTTAAAAATATATAAAATACATTAAAATAATAATATAAACATACTTATAATGATAAAATAAGGGGAGATAAATATATTTTATTACGCACTTATCAAATTCCCCCACACTTAGTCTTTGATCGTCCTCGATCAAACTTTAACTACATGCAATTATGACACATAACTCCACCTCTCTATTGTTTTTAAAACAAAAACTGAATCGATGAAAATGTCGAACAAAAACTAAAATGTTTTATATTAAGTAGCAAAAACTCAAGTAAGATGTTAACAGGAATGTAACATTATAAGTTTAGAACAACCAAATCGTCAAAACTCATAACACATCATAGACATACTCTCTCGACATTTCATAATCAATCAGCGAGCATTCACTTGACAGCACCATAATTTTAACAAATAGACCCTCACAAGATAATCACTCGTCACTCATGTGTTTGAAGAGGTTTACGTGTTTCGCTCAAGGTTCAATTCCAATGGCAAAAACTCTGCCATAAGCTTGCATATCATCTCGATTCTCCACTATTGTTTTAGACAACATGTCAGACATAAATCAAAAGACTTTTTAGGTTATATGAGGCTATGGTTAAAAGGTAGGAAATTTTTAAAGATATGTGTAAAGATATGTGGACTAGATGGCTTTGAACTAAGTGGAGCAAAAACTTAATAACTCCTCTCTTTCCGGATAAGAAGGAGCAAAAACAACTCTCACACAGTACTTCAACCTTCTATCATTATGAATCAGCACAATTTCCTGTATCTTGACTTTGATATACAAACGCCCATTTATATCATCATTTGTAGCTACATATCATACTTGATTTTGTTTTTCTTCACATTCTTTCCATTTTTTTTTTCATTTCACTTTTTCATTCATCATTTTTTTCACTTCTTTCTTTTTCCTTCCCATTCAATTTTTTTAGAGAATATCATAATTACAATTTTTATACAACATGGGCAATCAACACTTCAACTGCAATAACCACACCTTTTTATAGAAACACCCCCACACTTTGCTTTTACTCCATCAATAACCATGCTCCATCAGCTCAAAATATTGGTTCATGAATGTATTTAAGTGCTTTGTAATGGTTTATAATGAAAGCTAAGCAAAATAATAGTCTTTTAGGCTCAAAAGGGTTCAGAAATAATGTAATATAATGTAAGGTGGCTATTTGGTTATGTAGCTTATAACAAAGAAATATCTTTTTTTTTCATGCCAACATGAGTCAATATAGTTTTGAAGAGTATCAATGCAAGTTCTAGAGAGAATTTACCATGGAAGAACATCACACATGAAAGAAAATATGAGATCGATATGTATATCTCATATTATTAGGCTCAGAATCTCACAGGTTATTTTGGTCTATCCATTTAATCATGATTACCATCAAGAGAATGACTTCACTAACTGGCTACAAACTTGAGATTGTTTATCTAATCATGTTATGAATCTTTCAAACTCGACTATTCTTTAACTAAAAATGTTAACAATTCCCAAAACTTTTTTATTTTTGAAAACACATTTTATCTTAAAACATAGTTAGATTAGAGTTTCTTGTTAAACTTCTTCATTTATTCAATTCTTTTTCAAAAACAAACTAAGAGGTGGGTTTCACTAACTAGAAACTAATGCATATCATACAAATATAATGCACCTAAAATTCTACATGCTCATGATGATTTTTTATATAATACTAATAGTCCAATGATTAACTTAGCCCAAATTCATAAATTTCTACAGAAATTTCGGCAGCATTTCCCCTATAAAATGGACAAATCAAAATTTTTATGCGTCCAATTTCAACCTGTTTCATAACAATATAATAATCCAGCACTAATCCAGCACTAAATATCCCTAATTCTCCTCAAATTCTTCCTTTCAACTTCCACAACAATCTCTTCCATTCATATATAGCAATCCAATCCGAAAAATTTCAAAATTTCATCAAATTCCACAAATTCCACATAATAACAAAAACAATACCTCTCCCCCACACTTAAATCTTACATTGTCCTCAATGTAACATTTAAAATGTGGAAGATATTATGAAACTTCTCAAAAACTAATCATATAAGTAAACTAAAAAAAACACGCTAAAATAAAAGCAACTAAAATAAAAGTTCAAGAAAGCAAATCTGAGTCTTGGGTTGCCTCCCAAGTAGCGCCTTTTGTTTACGTCGTTGGCTCGACATTTCCACTTCTAGATCAAGCTTCATGTAGCTCCTCGTAATATATTCTTCAACCTGCAATATCTTAAATTGATCATAGAATATGAAAATACAGTTGCATATAAAAAAAATCCAAACATTAAATGATTCTTCTTTCTCAGCAATAGTGGATTCTTTTCTAATTTTCAGAAAATAATATCTCTATCATTCAGTTTCTCAAATAAAGCATACATTAGAATACTCACTTGAAAACTTAAAAACCATGTACTTAAAGCTTAAAATTCAAGTAGTGCATAAGCAAGACATGTACGTTTATACTTATCCTTTCAATTTGACATCAACTTGTTTCATGTTATAATCATGATCTGACAACAATTCAAACTAGTTAGCACAAAATAGAAATGTTGGATTATAAGAAGTTGATCACTCTTCTTACATAACTCCCTTGTGAAGTTTAAGAAGTGCTAAATAGCAATCTGACAAGTAAGAACACCTCAATAACTCAACAAACTAGAACCATACTTGTAACACATAACAAATAAATTCATAAACAAGAACTTAGAATGCAAACTCTTAACATGAAGTGTTACTTCCAATCCATAAGAATATAGTTCTAATTAATCAATTTCATCCCATGAGATATTTTACTCAGAAATCTATATTATCAGATTAATGTAAATATGCATCAAAGTGTATAAAAATGTCACACCATATTTCTTATCTGGTACAAATTCTTAAAGTGAAAATCAAATCTTTGGAACCTTCGTCAAGCAACTTTAGAAGAAAACTTCTTACTTAAGGCCCATTTTTTCTCCTTAACCTTCATCAGATTATAAAAATTTTCTCCTTTAGGCCCATTTTTCTTAAAAGTCAATAATTCCAATATAATTTCATTGCCTAAAGTATGTATGTTAATTCACATACTAAGCACACAATTGCTTCTTTTGAGTTCTTCAAAACTGAACAAGAGTAGTCCTACAACATATACATATCTTGACATATTAGATTACTTCTCTAATTTAGGTTGTTATATCTTAACCTTAGTGTTGCATATATCCTGTTCTTAGTTACAACATAAAGCTCTTGAATGTAGACAAATACAACTTCCAGGTCTGCAACAGCTCACTTAAACCCAAGCAACTAATAAATGACTTATAAACACACATCAGCACATAAATTAAGCATAATCAAAACATGGCCACGACTAGATTAGACGGTATGACTAAGTTAGCAATTATCCTTGCCACCTTGATTAATCCAAATAAAAGTCGACTAGAAAGAAATAACCAAGTACATAGTATGCAAAAAAGAAGTTAGAGAACATACTATAAGCAAAGAAATTTCAACCGCATCAAACTTTCTTTAGACTACCCAAGACCACAAGTATAGTTAACTCATAAATTACAAAATATAAGTTAATACCTTAGTTGAACTTTGACTATAAAAAGTATAATAAACTTCCCCGGCAACGGCGCCAAAATTTGGTACGTGTCGTTATGCGTACAAATTAAAACCTTATTTTATCCACATTAATATTATCTAAGTTTAGTACAGCGATAAATAAGGGTCGATCCCACGGAGAGGTTTATATAATCCTAAAATCCAAGTTCAACTACTTTAGAGTAATTAATTATTATATACATGTTATTTACTAATATTTACATATCCACATTGTTTTGAGGGGGGGTTACGAGACATTTTTATGACTTTAAAAACTTCAAAAAATAAATCTATCCTATATATACAAGTGATGACAAGTAATTCCGCTTTACGCTCATAATATTTTCAGAGATTAATCATTTCCTGACCTCGATTATACTTCGAATTTCATGAATCCAAGATTGATTAGATAGATTAACTGTAGGAATTCAAGTAGCCAAACTCCCCTATACTTCCATACTTTTAATCAACATTGAACTAGGCCGAATATCGATTCTAAACTAATCTAATCACCACAAGTATTTCGCAACTCCCGACGATTAAACTAGAAGCATTATAGAACGAGAAGTACATCATTAATCCCTAGTTAATCTAAACATAACGTATCTTTATGTTTAAAGAACTAGTCCAAGTTATATTCTAGTTTGAACTTACAACCATCTTTGCAGGCCTAAATTAAACTAGTTGCCACTTGTTGTTATACAATTTAGACTAGGCTAAACTACATAACTAGCAATAATCTCAACTTTATACCTAATAAGATAGCAAATTAAGCATAAAATTGAAATATGAACATTAGAATCAAACATAACTTGAGTATCTAACTTATAACAATCTTGAATTTAACTCGTAATTCAATATCTCAATCCAAATATACTTCAAACCATGTAATTCAAACTCCTTAATTCAACAACATAATCCAACTTCATTCATATATCACAATCCATTCATAATTCAATATAATGCTCCGGATTTGATTCAAATAACACAATCCAATTCTCGAAACAAATTAACAAATTCAACACTAAATCCAACATATTTCAACTAATACAATTCATACATACTATGAAATTCAATAGTATAATCAGAAAAATTTCGAAACTAAATTGGAAGTAAAAGAGAAAGAGAGAAGAACTTATGAATTTGCGCGGAGATTCGCCTTCGGGTTTCGGATTTCGCACCTACATCCAAGCTTGAATCTCACCCTCCCCGGTTGTGTGCTAGGACTCCAACCAAAGGTTGTCTTCTTCGTCGAACTCGCGCACTCCAAAGTAGCCCGAAACCTCACGAGATTCTCTGTTTATTTTTATCACTCGAAATTCTGTGGAATTCTTGCATAATAGTTTCATGACCCTCAATGGGGTATTTATACCCAAATTCTGCCGCCCAATTGTGAAATTTTCGGCCAATTAGAGAGGTGAATTGGCCCCCAAGATTTTGCCCTAGAACTGCCTCTATCATGCTTTTGCGGCGCCGAATTCGTTTCCCCTTCTTATTGTTTGATGAATTTGCAAATTGCCCTTGTAAAATTTGATGCTTTGCTATTGGATGGGTGATGTGGAGGAAGGAGGTTGAAGATGGTGCGAATGAAGGAACGAAGGCTGCTATGTTTTGCTTCCTATTTCTTTTTTTTCTTTCTAATTTTTCCTTTCTTCTCTTCTCTTATCTATTCTCACGTCATGTCTTTTTTATTTTTTTTTCTTCTTTGCTTGTTTTGTCTTCTTGTCTTCGAGTTGGGCTGCATTCACAATAAGAGATTAGGCTTGACTTGTAGTTTCTTAGCTCAAGGTTTCTCATTGAACTAAAACATCATAATAAAGTAATATTAGTAATTAATAAAAATCTATCTATTATATCTAATAGTTTTAAAAATATATAAAATACATTAAAATAATAATATAAACATACTTATAATGATAAAATAAGGGGAGATAAATATATTTTATTACGCACTTATCAAATTCCCCCACACTTAGTCTTTGATCGTCCTCGATCAAACTTTAACTACATGCAATTATGACACATAACTCCACCTCTCTATTGTTTTTAAAACAAAAACTGAATCGATGAAAAAGTCGAACAAAAACTAAAATGTTTTATATTAAGTAGCAAAAACTCAAGTAAGATGTTAACAGGAATGTAACATTATCAGTTTAGAACAACCAAATCGTCAAAACTCATAACACATCATAGACATACTCTCTCGACATTTCATAATCAATCAGCGAGCATTCACTTGACAGCACCATAATTTTAACAAATAGACCCTCACAAGATAATCACTCGTCACTCATGTGTTTGAAGAGGTTTACGTGTTTCGCTCAAGGTTCAATTCCAATGGCAAAAACTCTGCCATAAGCTTGCATATCATCTCGATTCTCCACTATTGTTTTAGACAACATGTCAGACATAAATCAAAAGACTTTTTAGGTTATATGAGGCTATGGTTAAAAGGTAGGAAATTTTTAAAGATATGTGTAAAGATATGTGGACTAGATGGCTTTGAACTAAGTGGAGCAAAAACTTAATAACTCCTCTCTTTCCGGATAAGAAGGAACAAAAACAACTCTCACACAGTACTTCAACCTTCTATCATTATGAATCAGCACAATTTCCTGTATCTTGACTTTGATATACAAACGCCCATTTATATCATCATTTGTAGCTACATATCATACTTGATTTTGTTTTTCTTCACATTCTTTCCATTTTTTTTTTCATTTCACTTTTTCATTCATCATTTTTTTCACTTCTTTCTTTTTCCTTCCCATTCAATTTTTTTAGGGAATATCATAATTACAATTTTTATACAACATGGGCAATCAACACTTCAACTGCAATAACCACACCTTTTTATAGAAACACCCCCACACTTTGCTTTTACTCCATCAATAACCATGCTCCATCAGCTCAAAATATTGGTTCATGAATGTATTTAAGTGCTTTGTAATGGTTTATAATGAAAGCTAAGCAAAATAATAGTCTTTTAGGCTCAAAAGGGTTTAGAAATAATGTAATATAATGTAAGGTGGCTATTTGGTTATGTAGCTTATAACAAAAGAAATATCTTTTTTTTTCATGCCAACATGAGTCAATATAGTTTTGAAGAGTATCAATGCAAGTTCTAGAGAGAATTTACCATGGAAGAACATCACACATGAAAGAAAATATGAGATCGATATGTATATCTCAGATTATTAGGCTCAGAATCTCACAGGTTATTTTGGTCTATCATTTAACATGATTAACCATCAAGAGAATGACTTCACTAACTGGCTACAAACTTGAGATTGTTTATCTAATCATGTTATGAATCTTTCAAACTCGACTATTCTTTAACTAAAAATGTTAACAATTCCCAAAACTTTTTTATTTTTGAAAACACATTTTATCTTAAAACATAGTTAGATTAGAGTTTCTTGTTAAACTTCTTCATTTATTCAATTCTTTTTCAAAAACAAACTAAGAGGTGGGTTTCACTTACTAGAAACTAATGCATATCATACAAATATAATGCACCTAATATTCTACATGCTCATGATGATTTTTTATATAATACTTATAGTCCAATGATTAACTTAGCCCAAATTCATAAATTTCTACAGAAATTTCGGCAGCATTTCCCCTATAAAATGGACAAATCAAAATTTTTATGCGTCCAATTTCAACCTGTTTCATAACAATATAATAATCCAGCACTAATCCAGCACTAAATATCCCTAATTCTCCTCAAATTCCTCCTTTCAACTTCCACAACAATCTCCTCCATTCATATATAGCAATCCAATCCGAAAAATTTCAAAATTTCATCAAATTCCACAAATTCCACATAATAACAAAAACAATACCTCTCCCCGACACTTAAATCTTACATTGTCCTCAATGTAACATTTAAAATGTGGAAGATATTATGAAACTTCTCAAAAACTAATCATATAAGTAAACTAAAAAAAACACGCTAAAATAAAAGCAACTAAAATAAAAGTTCAAGAAAGCAAATCTGAGTCTTGGGTTGCCTCCCAAGTAGCGCCTTTTGTTTACGTCGTTGGCTCGACATTTCCACTTCTAGATCAAGCTTCATGTAGCTCCTCATAATATATTCTTCTACCTGCAATATCTTAAATTGATCATAGAATATGAAAATACAGTTGCATATAAAAAAAATCCAAACATTAAATGATTCTTCTTTCTCAGCAATAGTGGATTCTTTTCTAATTTTCAGAAAATAATATCTCTATCATTCAGTTTCTCAAATAAAGCATACATTAGAATACTCACTTGAAAACTTAAAAACCATGTACTTAAAGCTTAAAATTCAAGTAGTGCATAAGCAAGACATGTACGTTTATATTTATCCTTCCAATTTGACATCAACTTGTTTCATGTTATAATCATGATCTGACAACAATTCAAACTAGTTAGCACAAAATAGAAATGTTGGATTATAAGAAGTTGATCACTCTTCTTACATAACTCCCTTGTGAAGTTTAAGAAGTGCTAAATAGCAATCTGACAAGTAAGAACACCTCAATAACTCAACAAACTAGAACCATACTTGTAACACATAACAAATAAATTCATAAACAAGAACTTAGAATGCAAACTCTTAACATGAAGTGTTCCTTCCAATCCATAAGAATATAGTTCTAATTAATCAATTTCATCCCATGAGATATTTTACTCAGAAATCTATATTATCAGATTAATGTAAATATGCATCAAAGTGTATAAAAATGTCACACCATATTTCTTATCTGGTACAAATTCTTAAAGTGAAAATCAAATCTTTGGAACCTTCATCAAGCAACTTTAGAAGAAAACTTCTTACTTAAGGCCCATTTTTTCTCCTTAACCTTCATCAGATTATAAAAATATTCTCCATTAGGCCCATTTTTCTTAAAAGTCAATAATTCCAATATAATTTCATTGCCTAAAGTATGTATGTTAATTCACATACTGAGCACACAATTGCTTCTTTTGAGTTCTTCAAAACTGAACAAGAGTAGTCCTACAACATATACATATCTTGACAGATTAGATTACTTCTCTAATTTAGGTTGTTATATCTTAACCTTAGTGTTGCATATATCCTGTTCTTAGTTACAACATAAAGCTCTTGAATGTTGACAAATACAACTTCCAGGTTTGCAACAGCTCACTTAAACCCAAGCAACTAATAAATGACTTATAAACACACATCAGCACATAAATTAAGCATAATCAAAACATGGCCACGACTAGATTAGACGGTATGACTAAGTTAGCAATTATCCTTGCCACCTTGATTAATCCAAATAAAAGTCGACTAGAAAGAAATAACCAAGTACATAGTATGCAAAAAAGAAGTTAGAGAACATACTATAAGCAAAGAAATTTCAACCGCATCAAACTTTCTTTAGACTACCCAAGACCACAAGTATAGTTAACTCATAAATTACAAAATATAAGTTAATACCTTAGTTGAACTTTGACTATAAAAAGAGTATAATAAACTTCCCCGGCAACGGCGCCAAAATTTGGTACGTGTCGTTATGCGTACAAATTAAAACCTTATTTTATCCACATTAATATTATCTAAGTTTAGTACAGCGATAAATAAGAGTCGATCCCACGGAGAGGTTTATATAATCCTAAAATCCAAGTTCAACTAATTTAGAGTAATTAATTATTATATACATGTTATTTACTAATATTTACATATCCACATTGTTTTGGGGGGTTACAAGACATTTTTATGACTTTAAAAACTACAAAAAATAAATCTATCCTATATATACAAGTGATGACAAGTAATTCCGCTTTACGCTCATAATATTTTCAGAGATTAATCATTTCCTGACCTCGATTATACTTCGAATTTCATGAATCCAAGATTGATTAGATAGATTAACTGTAGGAAATCAAGTAGCCAAACTCCCCTATACTTCCATACTTTTAATCAACATTGAACTAGGCCGAATATCGATTCTAAACTAATCTAATCACCACAAGTATTTCGCAACTCCCGACGATTAAACTAGAAGCATTATAGAACGAGAAGTACATCATTAATCCCTAGTTAATCTAAACATAACGTATCTTTATGTTTAAAGAACTAGTCCAAGTTATATTCTAGTTTGAACTTACAACCATCTTTGCAGGCCTAAATTAAACTAGTTGCCACTTGTTGTTATACAATTTAGACTAGGCTAAACTACATAACTAGCAATAATCTCAACTTTATACCTAATAAGATAGCAAATTAAGCATAAAATTGAAATATGAACATTAGAATCAAACATAACTTGAGTATCTAACTTATAACAATCTTGAATTTAACTCGTAATTCAATATCTCAATCCAAATATACTTCAAACCATGTAATTCAAACTCCTTAATTCAACAACATAATCCAACTTCATTCATATATCACAATCCATTCATAATTCAATATAATGCTCCGGATTTGATTCAAATAACACAATCCAATTCTCGAAACAAATTAACAAATTCAACACTACAATCCAACATATTTCAACTAATACAATTCATACATACTATGAAATTCAATAGTATAATCAGAAAATTTCGAAACTAAATTGGAAGTAAAAGAGAAAGAGAGAAGAACTTATGAATTTGCGCGGAGATTCGCCTTCGGGTTTCGGATTTCGCACCTACATCCAAGCTTGAATCTCACCCTCCCCGGTTGTGTGCTAGGACTCCAACCAAAGGTTGTCTTCTTCGTCGAACTCGCGCACTCCAAAGTAGCCCGAAACCTCACGAAATTCTCTGTTTATTTTTCACTCAAAATTCTGTGGAAATTCTTGCATAATAGTTTCGTGACCCTCAATGGGGTATTTATACCCAAATTCTGCCGCCCAATTGTGAAATTTTCGGCCAATTAGAGAGGTGAATTGGCCCCCAAGATTTTGCCCTAGAACTGCCTCTATCATGCTTTTGTGGCGCCGAATTCGTTTCCCCTTCTTATTGTTTGATGAATTTGCAAATTGCCCTTGTAAAATTTGATGCTTTGCTATTGGATGGGTGATGTGGAGGAAGGAGGTTGAAGATGGTGTGAATGAAGGAACGAAGGCTGCTATGTTTTGCTTCCTGTTTCTTTTTTTTTCTTTCTAATTTTTCCTTTCTTCTCTTCTCTTATCTATTCTCACGTCATGTCTTTTTTATTTTTTTTTCTTCTTTGCTTGTTTTGTCTTCTTGTCTTCGAGTTGGGCTGCATTCACAATAAGAGATTGGGCTTGACTTGTAGTTTCTTAGCTCAAGGTTTCTCATTGAACTAAAACATCATAATAAAGTAATATTAGTAATTAATAAAAATCTATCATATTATATCTAATAGTTTTAAAAATATATAAAATACATTAAAATAATAATATAAACATACTTATAATGATAAAATAAGGGGAGATAAATATATTTTATTACGCACTTATCAAACACAAACCGAAAGATTTGGAATTATGGTGAATTGGTTAGAAAAGAAAAAGTACATATATAAATGTGAGATGAAATTATTTTGGAGGAATTTTTGAGATTTTGAAAAATATATGGTAGAATAAAAGATATGAGAATTTAGGGAATGATATAACTCATGTGAAAAAAAATTGGACATTTATAGGTAATGCACTTGATTCATGAGGAATGTATAACATATGAATTACTTAGATGAAAGAACTACACTTTTTACTCGTTCTTCATCTACTAACAATTAGCAATATCGACAATAAGGGGAATATTACAAAGACATCAGTGAGTCATCTTATCAATTTAACTCATGACTATGCATAAAACATAGAAGCAATTGTGGTGACACACTTTCATATGGAAGATATTTCACAAAAAATCTACATAAAAGCGCTAGATGAATTTTACATTTTGGGAAAGACAAGACAACTTAACTCAATCAACAAAAACACCTCTACTATTTTCATTAACCTTTCTAAGTGAGCGAAATAAAAAAAAAACAACGAAAGAAGCACAAGGAACAACGAGTGCCATATGTTGTTCCCCCTCACTAAGGCATCCATAAAGTCTAGCAATTAGAATTAGGAACCCAACTTTGTTTAGGTTCCATAGTATGACACATTTTATACTTTTTAATATGTAACTCAATTTTAGACTTAACATCAAATTTGGCCATTAAACATAACTGAGAAGTTCCTTCATCTGAAAGTTTCTCTTCGGATTCAGACTCTTGTTCCCATGAGAGACACTCTTTAATATAGTGATCTAATCTACCGCATTTGAAACAACCAGATTCATATTTTGAATTAGAAGACTTTTTACCTTTGGTTTTGCTCGATTTGAGATGTCTGTACATCTTCTTGAATTTTCGAACAAGTTTCACAGTTTCTTCGGCATCAAAATCTTATTCCTCTTCTTCCTCTTCATAGCCTTTAGAGCAAGTGCCCGATTTGTAGAAATTTCACCATATTGAGTTCCTAACTGAAGTTCATGGGTCAAAATGAACCTGCTAGCTGCTCTAGATTGAACTTGGTGAAATCTTTCGTTTCTTGGAGAGCAGTTACTTTGCCATCCACTTATCCTTTGGTAAGCTCCTTAAAATTTTGTGAACCTGTTCCTCAGACAAAAATACTTTCCAAGAGAATCCAACTCGTTAATAATTTTAGAAAATCGATTAAACATATTATGAATTGTCTCATATGATTTCATTGAAAAGAGCTCATATTTACTCATTAGAAGATCAATCTTAGACCTTTTTACCTCATTTGTTCCTTCATGAGTGACTACAAGTAAATCCCATATTTGTTTAGCAGTTTTGCACTCCATGACATGATTGTATTCATGAGGTCCAAGACCACAATACAACAATTGAATAGCTTGAGCATTCATTTCTAACTTCTTATGGTCAAAAGCATCAAAATCACATATAGGTTTAGGAACTACCTTGTTTTTGTTGTTTTTGGTTGTGACTTTGAAATCGCCAACCTCTATGACTTTCCACACCTGATAGTTTTGTGCTTTGATGAAGATCTCCATTCTATTCTTCCAGTAGGTGAAGAATTTCCCGTTCAACATTGGAGGTCGTAAGGTTGAATAACCTTCTTCGAGCTTTTCAGTAAGTAGTGTTCCCATCAGGATCTTTTCTCAATAAGGTTTCTATGTTTTTGTGATTTATGACTCTGATACCAATTGTTGACTTTTAAGGGAACACTATCAGAGGGGGGGGGGGTGAATTATAGTGTGGCAAATATACGTTAGTTTTTGCGGAATTATAAAACAACGAAAGGAACAAGAGAAATACACAAGAGATTTTAGCGAGGAAAAACATCCTAGGCCCAATAGGAAGAAACAACCTCGACCACAAGGGATTTTAACTCAACTTTCCATTATAATGGGCCAAAACAACTTTGTTTACAATCCTATTACTTTTCTCTCGAGCCACAACTTAAGTTACTAAACTCAAGTTCCCAACGACAGTTCCCACAACTGTCGTTCCTCTCAAACTTCACTCGAAGTTCTTTCTCTTTCTCTTTCTCTTGCTTCACTCAAAGCTTCTCACACTTACAATGAAACTCACTCAAGTTTCTTCCCTTTCTCTTGCTTTACTCAAAGCTTTTCTCAAACAGGATTTCACTCAAAATCCCCTTGCCCCAAAAACCAAGATTACAAACGATAAAAACAATAAGGGAATAAGTAGGAAATACGTAAGGAATACAAGAGTATATTGAAGGAATGACGACGGTACTGATTCTATCTTAATTAAACCCAATTAAAACCGAAGTCAGACACACTATGGAAGGACTATTAATGTTTTGACACTTTATGTAAAAATAACTTAAAGTCCGACACATTAACCTTTTGATTAAGCGCTTATTTATAACATAAGTAGTCATGAAATAACTTACCACTAATCAATTCACTAACCCCATGATATGTATAACTTAATTAATTAGTTTTTATTTAACTTTACTTGAGAATTAAATAACCACTAACCCACTACTTAACTTAATAGGAGAAGCAGTAAAGTATAACGTGGTTTATAAAACTTGAAGCCTAATTAAACTAATTAAAATAAATTAAGGCTTTAATAAAATAATCAAGCCCATTACTCCACAAACAGTAAACTTGTAGCAGTAAGCTTAAACGTGATATTAGTTTGCTTGGGAAGTAATTAAACGATATAAAAAAATTAATACTTGGGAAATAATAAGCAATCCCACTAAACCCACTAAACCCACTAAAACAAATAAAACGTTTAACAGTAAACATTACGTGGTTAGTGGTTGCTTGGAGAATAATTAAACCATTTTAAAATAAATGATTTAAGAAAAAAATATCTTTTTAAAATATTTAAATAAACACTAAAAATCAGATTTTATTTAAAAAGAAAATCTTTTGATTTACTTAGAATAAAAAGATAAGATTTTAAAATAAGATATTATCCTTTTCAAAATAGAAAATCATTTGAAAATCTTTTCCTAACAAACTCTTAAATATGTTAGGCGCACAACATAGGACGTTTTAGGTCTGTTCCCAACCTGTGTTCCCAAACTGTACCAACGTCTGTTCCCAACATAGGAATAAAACTCAATTCTCAATTCTCAAACATTGGAAACATTGCTTAACATTTAACTCAAGTTCCTATGTGTTTCTGTGTGTTCCTATATTACCACAGCATGTTCCCATCAACTAAGTTCCCATGCCAAAGGAACTCGTAGACTTAATTAATAGTAACTGACACAACCTTTTTACCATTTAGACTCATTAAACCTAGGAACTTCACTAGAGACTCTAAACCTTCATTCTAACTTTATAACTCAAGTTTCCTTACCTTTCCGGATCTTGTTCCACAACAAGAATGTTAATTTTTTCCGTCCGCCGAAATCGGACGCTAAAAACGCGGTATCGGACGCTAACGAGATTAGCGTCCGTCAACGGACGCTAAAAGGCTGATGCAAACCCCTAGTCGCTAATTGTACAATTACCGTCCGCTTAGCGGACGCTAAAAATTTAGCGTCCGAATTTTCAGCTTTAGCGTCCGATTTTAGTGGGAAGCTAATTAGCGTCCGATTACAGTCAGAAGCTAATTAGCGTCCGACTAAAATCGGACGCTAAAGCTGAAAATTGGACGCTAAATCTGTAAACCAGACAAAACATATGCTTTTGCTCAGATGCTTTTATTATCACCTCACCTTTCACTTTGCCCAAGGTGTTACTTTATTATTTTTATTTAATTCATTTTATTAACTTTCAATTATTATTTCAAACTGAACAATGTTAGAATAACAAAAATTGAGAATTAAACAAATGAGAATTTTATTTAAAATAAATATATATAATTACAATCTAATACCAAAATTTAGTACTATAATAATATAATTACATTGTAACTAAAATCTAGTACAACTTTGATCTAATACTAGTCGGACCCACTGCCGAGGTACTGCACCACCGCGCCAGCCACCGCACCATCAAAAACCTCACTAGCGGAGCCGCGTCAGCCATTGCTCCGCCGCGCCAGCCACCTATAAATACCAAAAAATAAAAAAATCAACCAAAAAAAGAAATAGACATCCTTTCCACATTATAGCTCAATTTACTTACGATATCATAAATAGAGCTTTCAAGACCGTATAACACCATAGACATTCGTCGTCCAATTTCAGTGTACAACAAGGAACAAGCATGATTAAAGAAAAAGGATCAATTTTAGTACTATCATCGCAATCACCAGAGAATACTATCAGTATCCAGTACAACATTAGCCTGAGTGAAGCCAACTATGGTGAAGAGGAAGACAAGAAATTGCCCTGAACCTGATGGTGAGTTACTACATGGAAAACAGGCTATAACACTAAGCGGCCCTTGACCTTGGTAAAAGGTGCAGTAGCTATCACTTCGCTTGCTAACACTCGTGAACAAACCTGAAAAGAAGGAATTACTTCAAGAATGTTATACAAGATAAGAGTGTCGCATGACTATAACCAAAGCATAATAAACCCAAAAGAGTATAAGCCCAGTGCAAGGGTAAAGGTAATGCAAAAATCAACTTGGCAGAAGAATATGTAAGAAAATCTACAAGCATCCACTAGGGCTATTCAACAATGTTGTCACTGAACAAAGCATGTTCCATACTTATAAAAATACTTTAATTATTTGACCTCTATGATATATGCCTGTTTTCTACTTATTATAACCCTAAATTGATTAAAAAAAACTTATACAGATTGATTCCTAAAAAACGAAAAATGAAAAAAAAAACATGAAAAACTGATTTCCCAAAAAAACGAAAATTGATTTCCAAATCAATGAAAAACGCAAAATTAAAAATAGAAATCAAAATTCGAATATATAAGAAAAACTCCTCAGATTTCGAACCCTAGATACCAAGAATCTCTAAATTTCGAAAATAAAAACACACAAAATCAAAATCTCATAAAACCGAAAACTCAAAAAAAATAAAGAAAAATCGAAAAACAAAAGAAATTAAAAAATCTTAGGGAATTCAGATATAGGAAAAACCGAAAAACAAAGAACAATAAAACGCAAAATGAAATTAAAAAATAAAGAAAATCGAGAAAAGAAACTCCATAATCAACAATCAAAACTAAAAAAAAAACATATTTATTAGTTAAATCTGAGTAGAAAAACCTGATTTCGTGAGATCTGAAAGAAAGAGAGAGCACCGTGTGTGATTTCAATTTTCTTATGAGGAAGTAGAGAGAGAAACGTGAGATGAGGCGGTAGAGAGAGAAACGTGAGAGTGAGGAAGAGAGAGAGGCGTGGAAAGAGTGAGGAAGAGAAAGAGGCGTGGGTTTAGGGTTATTTGGTCGACTGGAGGAACTAGGATGGGTATTTATATCGCTTTTTTACTATCCGTCTATCGTACACTATTTTAACCTAACGGGCGCTAATCAGCGTTCGGTTAAATGAACGGACGCTAAATCTCAGAAAACGAACGCTGGTTTGCGTCTGTCATATATCGGATGCTAATTTTGAATTTACCGTCCGCTTATATTGTCCGATGCTAAATTCAGACGCTAAAAAGGCGGATTCTTGTTGTACCCTTTTTACATTTAGGAACTTAAATACAAACTCATGCATTCTAAGCTTCCTTCATGTTAGGATAGTTGTTCCTTTGAATATCTTCACTTCAATCTTCAAGTCAAGCCTCTTCACTTCAACCTTGATTGTAGTATTCTCTTTATCCATAGGAACAATGCACCTCGCACACCTTTCATAACAAGCATTCTCAATGCTATAGGCACAACCTTTTATAATGATTTACAATGATTATTGCACACATAAAACTCATAAACTTTGTTAGTTAAATTACTTTAGTTTGTCATCATCAAAACCATATTGGGTCAACACCCCTCTTCGAAATAACGGAGGAACTAGCTCCATCCGATCTCTCGAATTTCAGTGGTGTTGGTAATTGGGGTTTGGTGGGTTTTGGCGGTGGGTTTCGGTGGTGGATTTCGGTGGTGTTGGCATTGTGCTGTTTGGTAGTGTTGGTAAACTAGGATTCTGGTGGTGTTGGTAAATTGGGTTTTGGTGCGTTTTGGTGGTGGATTTCGGTGGGTTTCAGTGGTGGATTTCGGTGGGTTTGGTGGTCGATTTCGGTGGTATTGGCATTGTGCGCTTTGGTGGTGTTAGTAAATTGGGGTTTAATGGGTTTTGGTGGTGTTAGTGGTTAAATTGGTGTTTGATGGTGGATCTTCGTGGTGTTCGTATTGTTTTAACGGTGGTGGTGGTGCAGTGCGTCGGTGGATCAGGTGGTGATAGTAGGAGTATGTGTTAATCAGCCTTTTTGTTAATCACATACCCCTTCTTTTTTAATCACTCAAGAAATTTCAACTACAAGTCCGTGCCACTCCAATTGTTGCGTTTAAAACGAAACGGATGTAGTATGTTGTTCTTGAATGTGTTTGAAACATTGTTAGAAAATGTGTTAATTAGTTCTATGGTAAAATATGCATTGTATGTTCTTTGTTTTAGTTAGTTCTATAAAATGATAGATATGCATGTTATTTTTTAATGATGTTTTTATTATTAGTTATTATAATGATATATTATATGTTATTTAATTAGTTTTGAATATTGTTAAAGTTATTAGAATATACTAGTATAGTTAATCATGAAGCATTCTAATATACTAGTATGTTGTTTAATTTGTTGTAGTTAGTTTAATATAGGATTTTTTGATTTTTATCACCTTATAAATACCCCATTTTACACATTATCATCTTAAAGTTTCCAACTCGTTAGAATCACCACCTTGACTCAACTCCGACGAATTATACGGCGAGGGTGTCCCAAATAACTGTTTTATGCTTAGTTTCCCTCCCATTTTTCCCCTTTACCATCGATTTTTCATTTCCTCTTCATTAAAATCCTAATTTTATCTTTCAATCCCTCCATAAACCCAAATTTCTCTAATTAAAACCTAATCAAATTAGGGCTTAACATTTTTTGATAAATTCGACCTTAATCAAAGGAGAAATTAGAGATTCCGCTACCGTTAAAGTTATGATTTCTCTGTCCAGTTTAATAGGCTAGGGTTCCTCCTTAATTTTGGGCATTTCTTGTTTATTGAATTTTTTTTGGTAAATTAGGCCTAAATTGGGGCAGTTTTGGTGTTCTTTAGCATACTGCTTGCTTTGATTTTCATTCATCTTCATTATTATAGGCACATAATGTCTCAATCATCTTCCCAAAACCGCAAAAAATGCACTATGGAATTTCTCTTGCTGCAAAAGTCAAAATAAAGGAGTGAAAGAGGAGTTTGATATTCTGGATTTTTGGGTGAAGTGGAGGAGAGAGAGGGTAAATGAATCTATGTAAATATCAAAGAGGAGTTGAGGATTTTTACATAGAGGGTGTTGATAGGGAATTGAAGAGAAAAATGTCATTTGTTGAAGAACATGGAATGGTGAATGAAGACAGAGAAAGAAGTCGGGAAAAAAGATGGTGAAAGAGGAGGGAAAGTTTTTTAATTAGAAATGTGGGCCCTCCCTCATCGGATTCTTGGCCGGAGGACGAGTTAGATGGTAGTTTTTAGTGAGTTGGAAGGTTTAAGGTGGTAAAATTGAAAAAAAAAAAAAACAAACGGTGGTAAAGTATAAAACGGACTATTATAAAAAGGTGGTAAAAATAAAAAAAAATCCTTCAATATATTAAACGATTATATTGCAGTGAATAATAATGCATTATGTGTTATTTTTTTTACATATTGTTATGCATAGCATTGTTACATATATTTCCTATTTGAGTAATATCCACATTAATCATTCATGATAATAAAAACATTAAATGATAGATTTAAGTTTACGACAATTTTTTTTTTTGCTTGAATGTTTTTTTCACTAACTAATTTTGTTCACCAATTGGATATTTATAATAATTTTATACTCCATTTATCCCCATAATATACTCTATCTAGTGTCTATTTCTTTCTTTAATTTCACGGGTATTAAGCATAATGGGGGGAGTAGTTGTTGATTCTCAAAAAAAAATTTAATGTAGTACTTTTGTCTTGGAACTACATCTTTATTTCCTTTTAAAAAAACAAAAAGTAATAAATTTTCCTTTGAACGGTGCAAAGCATTAAATAAGACTACACATATTGAAAGAAAGATAGGAATAGTTTGAAAAGTTTGTGTAAAAATTAAGGATAATTTAGTCAACATAAATTGATAAAAAAAATAATGTAGCCACAATATCTTGGAACACCTAAAATAAAATGTAAGAACTATAGTATTAGACGGAGGGAGTATTTGATACATCATATATATATATTTGAATATTATTCCAGACATCGTTTAACTTGAGCCTATATTTGGCTAAGAAGGACCCAATACACGATAAACTAACCCATATCTCTCTTAAACCAAATTTAATTAACATGTGGGAAATGATATGGATATTATGCTAGACAATAGGTGCCCGAAGGGCTTGGCTACATCCACCCACTGGGTCACTGACCCAGGTGAGGTGGTAGCTAAGGTGGTGCAATCAGCCATTTTATTTAAATGTAATTAAAATCAGTTATTGGTAATGATGGAGCTATAATATTAAATTAGTTATACAAGAACTTTGGAAATAGCTCGGTTAAAACACAAAATAGCTGGAAAAAGAAAACATTTAGAAACAAGCCCATTCATTGTTAAACTCTTTGTATTGTCTGGATTTTTCATTCTTTTTCTTTTGAACAGTAGAACATGAAAGTTTCATATTTATTTATTTTTCGATGCGATGAGTCTTAGAGAGAGAAACTCCTCCTTCTCTCTAGCTTTTTGAAAAACTGCGTTACTGTTCCATTGAACCTCAACGTTCTGCTGAAGCTATGGCAAAGGGTTCAAAGAACGGTAATGGTAGTAAGAAGACTCATCAATCCACTAAGAATAAGGGAAAGCAAGATAAAAGTAAGAGAGTGCCACAATCAGGAGATGCTAGAAAACAGAAGAATGTGGATGATGTTGAGGATTTATCAGCTCTGAGTTGGACATCAGAGGACGATGAAGAGGAAGTGGAATCACACGCATCTTTGGATGAGGCGGTTTCGAATCAGGATAAAGCAAACTTTGAAGCTGGACAGAGTAGAATGGAGAGTTGGGTGGCTTCTATTAGAATACCTCAACATCCGATTGGAAATGGATTGGTAAATCCATCACCTCACCCTATGCAACAACTTGAAAGTAACCCAGGTAATCCTAATCCATGGAGTAAAACGTTGTTTGAGAATATTAGGGAGGAGGGTATTGATTAAACTACTGGTGGACTTGATAAACAGAATGTGTGTGATGATAGTGACAATAGTGAGATGATTAATATTTCAGCTGAGGAGATTCAACCTGAAATAGACTATTGGCAATCTGCAATAGTGTGCTATATTCTAGGAGTAAAACCTCCATTCAGGATTGTTGATGGATTCATAAGGCGTGTTTGGGGTAAATTTGGGATTGATAGAGTCTCAATGATGCACAATGGTGTTTTGTGGTTCGATTTAGGAAAAATGAGGATAAAGTGAAGGCAATGGAAGCTGGTCCTATTTTGTATGATAGGAAACCAGTCATCATGAAACAATGGACCCCTGAGTTGGATTTGATAGAGGAGGATGTGAAGGTTGTCCCAACTTGGGTGAAGCTTCCTAATCTACCATTGGAATACTGGGGGCAACAAACATTGACAAAACTAGCTAGTAGGATTGGGAAACCTATTCGAACAGATAGAGCTACACCACAGAAGGAGATTTCAGAATATGCAAGAGTGCTAGTGGAGGTTAAACTAGACCAGGAATTTCCTAAGGAGATAGTGTTTATGAATGAAAAGGGGAAGATGATATCACAACAAGTAATCTATGAATGTAAACCTATTTTTTGCTCTGACTGCAAAGGGATAGGACATAACATGGATGAATGCAGGAAAAAAAGGTTTGAGGTTGCAGCAAAGAAAATCAAACCAAAGCAGATTTGGGTGAGAAGACAGAGATAGGCTGTAGAAATGGAAGTGTCTGCAGTTCAAAAGCCTAATGAAGGGCAAAATGAGACTCAACATGAGGAGCCTCAGGGGTAGCAGAGGAAGGAAAAGAGGGAGGGGCTTAACAAAAGACACGTGTCTGAACTGGTCACAATAGAGGAAGAAACTGATCAGGAGGGCCTTGAGAAGGGGAATCTAGAAACAAATGAAGATCCAGAAGCTTCAACCTCAGTTGCTCCAGATAGAGGGAAAGGTAAAATGCAGGTAGAGGGAGATTACCTTCCTCCACATGGATAATCTAGCATCATGGAATGTGAGAGGGCTTAATTGTCCTCTGAAACATAGTGATGTGAGAATGTTTCTCAATCACAATAATGTGGGGTTGTGTGGATTACTTGAAACAAGGGTGAGAAGAAGTAACTTTGCTAAAGTTTATGGAGTATGTAATAATTGGAGTATTGTGACTAATTACCAATGTCACAAGGGAGGCAGGATATAGTTGATATGGTGTCCTAGCAAGTTGGATGTTAACATTCTTGAATGTAATGCTCAGTTTATCCATGGGAAGATCATGAATATTGCTACTGGAAAGAAGTTTAGTATCACTGTGATATATGGCTATAATGATGCTAAAGAAAGAGAAAGCCTATGGGTATTAAGGGCCCTTGGATCATAGGTGGAGATTTTAATAATGTTCTTAATCTCAATGAAAGATTAGGATCAACTATCATGTTGGAGGAGGTTATGAAGTTTAGAGACTGCATGAGAGAGTGTGGGTTGAGTGATCATTGTACCATAGGCCCCTTCTTTACATGGAGAAATAATCAGGAGGGTGAAAGTAGAGTATGTTCGAAGATTGATAGAGTGATGGCAAATGAAGATTGGGGAAAGGAATTTGAGAATGCTCTAGCATGTTTTATGCCAGAGACAGTATCTGATCATAACCCCTGTGTTGTTCAGCTGGATAAAGAAGTTGTTAAAAAACCAAAATCATTTAGGTTCTTTAACATGTGGGTTAAAGCTCCTGAATTTCAGAACACTGTTCAGGAAGCTTGGCAACAGAGGATTCAAGGTGTGCCTATGTTCAAGGTTGTCACCAGACTGAAGCAGATGAAAAAAGGCTTGAAGAAGTTGAATAAGAATAGATATTCAAATATTGAACAGGCTGCAGATGAGGCTAGAATTATGTTAGTGCAAGCACAAACACAACTACATAATGAGCCTATGAATCTTACTCTACAGCAACAAGAATCTGAAGCTAGGAGGAAGTATATGGAGATGCATGAAGCTAGAATTAGCTTCCTCAAATAGAGAGTGAAGCAGGATTGGATTAGTAGTGGAGATCAGAATAGTAGATACTTCCACACTTGCCTAAGGAAGAGAAGAGTGCATAATCAGATCTGTAGAATCCAAGATATGAATGTAGTATGGCAGGAAAAGCAAGAAAATATTGAAGAGGCTTTCATTCAATATTATAAGGAGTTACTGGGTAAAACTTATACACCTGAAGATAAAATCAGCAAGACAATCATCAAAGAGGTCCCTATGTTAGATGATATACAAAGGCAGGGGCTTTGTGAGAGGTTTACTATGGAGGATGTGAAGAATGCATTATGGGCTATTGATGATAATAAGAGCCCAGGGCCAGATGGGATAATAAAGTATAAGGAAGCTTGGCCATGCATAGGAGAAGATGTAAGTCAAGCCATCCTTAATTTTTTTCAATCTGGAAAAATGCTGAAACAAATAAATGCTACAAATTTGTGCCTCATACCTAAGATAGAACAACCTAGCAATGTCTCCCAATTTAGACCTATTGCTTGTTGTAATGTCTTATATAAGATTATATCAAAAATGTTGTGTAGTAGATTAAAGGTTGTGTTACCTTGTCTTGTGGATGAAGTTCAGAGTGCTTTTGTAGAGAATAGAAAGATAATGCATAATATCCTAGTATGTCAGGATATGTTCAAGCACTACAAAAGGAAAAATCAACCAGCAAGATGCACTTTAAAGGTGGATTTGAAGAAAGCATATGACTCCCTCAGTTGGGATTTCATTCAGAGCTTGCTGGAGCGATTAAAATTCCCTAGACAGTTTATTAAATGGATCATGGAGTGTATCTCTAGTCCATCCTTCTGATTAAGCATAAATGGCTATACTTGTGGATTCTTTGCAGGAAAGAGAGGGTTAAGGCAGGGGGATCCCTTATCCCCTTTGCTGTTTGTATTAGCCATAAAATATTTTACTAGAATCATGAAGAAGATGTGTAAGAAAGAGATGTTTAATTTTAACTATCATTGTAAATAGCTTAGATTAACTCATTTAATCTTTGCTAATGACCTCATGCTGTTTAGTAAAGGTGATGTCAAGTCAGTTGTCATGCTTGTGAGATCTCTCAAAGCTTTTGCTAGAGTCTTAGGACTTAATGCAAGCCCGGAAAAATCTGCAATATACTATGGCAATGTGATGGAAGAAGTTCAGACAAGGATATTTCAAATGACAAAAATCAGCAAGGGTGAATTCCCATTCAGGTATTTGGGTGTGCCTATCACTTCTAAGAGGATTAGTAGAGCTGATTGTGATGTTCTGATTGATAAGATCATGAAGAGAATTATGTGCTGGAGCACAAGACACTTATCTTATGCAGCTAGAGTGGTGTTAGTAAATGCTGTTCTAATGAGCCTTCACCTATACTGGGCTTAAGTTTTTTTGCTGCCTAGGAGTGTGAAGCAAAAAATTACTCAGCTGTGTAGATCTTTCTTATGGGAAGGGAAAATTATACTGAATAGAAGTCCACCTGTAGCTTGGGATCTCATTTGTATACCTAAGAAATATGGAGGCCTGGGTGTTCAAGATTGTCAAGTATGGAATGAAGCTGCAATAGGGAAATATGTGTGGCAGGTTGCTCAGAAAGAGGATGTGCTATGGATTAAATGGGTGCACTGTATTTATATTAAAGATGGTAACCTGTGGGAGTATAAAGCTCCAGGAAATGCTAGCTGGGTTTGGAAAACCATATGTAAAATGATGGACAAATTCAAGGCAGCATATACTGGGGATCAGTGGAAGGATGGTACTAAGAAATACACTATAAAGAAGGGTTACCACTGGTTAAAGGGTCAGCAGCTGGAAGTGGAGTGGCACAGATGGGTATGGAGTAGCTTCAATCAACCTAAGCATTCCTTCATATCCTGGATGCTATGTTAGGAAAATTGAAGACTAAGGATAGGATGTATAAGCTTGGAATATGTCCTGATGATCTGTGTTTACTATGCAGGCAAGAAACAGAAACATGTTCTCATCTGTTTTTCAAATGTCCTGTAAGCAGCATTATATGTCAAGGAGTTATGAGTTGGATAGGAGTGAAGAAATATCCTCATGAACACTTGTACACGAGTTGGAAGAGATGGGGCAGGAAGTTTAGAAGAAAGAGAAAGCAGAAGGTTAGTTATGCTATTTTGGCTGCCTTGGTTTACCAAATCTAGAGGTGTAGGAACCAAGCATTATGGAAGGAGTCAATTAGAAGACCAGAGTTGGTGATTAGAGAGATACAAAATGAAGTGTTAACCAAAGTGCAAACTTGTATTGATATGAAATGGTCAAGTGAAGAAAGATGTTGGTTACAACAACTGCAAATGTAATTGATGTTCTTGTAGGTGGTGTTTGAGCTTCTCTTTGCTCATTTAGTTTGTATAATTCTTGAGGGCCCTGTTTTGGGTTTCTTTTTGGTAATATATTGCTTACATTTTTACCAAAAAAAAAAAAGAACAGTAGAACATGAACAACATAATTAGTTAGGTAAGTTAATATTTCTGTAGTCATGGAGGTCTTTTCATTCTTAGTGCAAGCATCGCATTCGGAAAAGCTCCATATAATCCTTTCTCCTCTTTGTGGAATATAACACATAATCATTCACCACTTGATGTAAATAAAAGGAAATCCACCAAGGAAATGGACGATGCGGCTAATTAACAATAACGGAAGAATTTGAAGTAGAGTTTAATCTCTTCTTGTTCTACTGGAAAAAAAAAATAAAGAACACCATGAGTAAGGTAACATATCAAGTCCACTTTCTCATTCATTATTCACAAGCATTATCATTATTATGTCAATATATATTGAATGTTTATATTGCAACCTAAGGTTATCATCTACAACTAAAAAAATAATGATAAGAGTCATATTCTATCATTGGCCTAATTGAACAACATATATATCCTCTTCTTGTATATTATTAAGTTTAGGAATATTATCATGTTACATAAGTAAACTCCTTTATGTCTCATATTATTTATAATTTAGTTATATTATCATGTATAGATACTTGGTAAACTATGTATTTATAATTTAGGAATGTTCAACAATGAACACAGAAAAATTACATCAATTCTAGAATAATGTTTATTAGTACAACAAAAAAATCTAATAATGAATATAGAAAATTCAATTCATTTCTTTAGAGAACACTTTAATAAGAAAAGGTATCACTATTAGGCTATGAAATTCTTTCCCAGTAGCTTACTACCTCTAGTCCACATGTACTCGTATCATTTTATCATTTATTTTAAACACATTAATAAGGTCGAGGATAGAAAATTTTACTACTAGTAATATCTTATTTGAAATGTATATTGAATGTAGGTGCAATGAACAAGTACGATCAACACAATCCTAAAGCAAAAAACACTTATAGATCTAAATATCGAGTACCCTGTTAAAGGTGACACTTGTATAAGTTCTGATACATACTACCATAGCGATTCAAATTCAATTTTGTATTCAGATTTTAGTACACATCAAATTGAAGAAGATGGTAACTTTGTACAAGACAATAATAATACAACTGAAAGACAAGATGATGATATACAACAACCAATTCAACAATCGGTTACTACTCCGAGAGTGGCGATGATATTTGCATCTTATAGCGAGGTAATTGATTTTAATCATAATTTTGGACGGTAAAACGAATTTCAAATGAAAATTAGACGCCCGAAAAGTGTTAAAGGGATTGAATATGTTGATGACAGTAAATGCACAAGGTTGAGGCTAGCATGTATAAAAGAAGGAAATTTTATTTCAAAAGCTAAGGATCCAACAAAGCCATCACGCTCTCAAGTTACTGGTTGTAAAGCTAAAGTAACTACCACATTTGACAAGAAAACTAGGGAATGGAAACTTATGACCGTGGTTTTGGAGCATAACCACCCCTTGGACCCCTCAAATTCTAAATTCATGTCTAATTACAGATTCATAAGTCAACACAACAAAGAGATAATAATGACTAATGAAAAGGCTAGGATACCCATTAGTCGAAACTTTGCTACATTTGCAGGGCGATATGGAGGATATGGTGAGGTTCCTTTCTCCGAAAAAGATTGTAGAAATTTGGTGACTAAACATAGGCGTTTGTGTCTTCAACAAGGAGATTTTGCTGCTATGGAAAAGCATTTCAGAGAAAGATTTACAAAAGACCCGAACTATATTTATATGTATGACACAAGTGATGATGGCTCGCTTAAAAATGTTTTCTGGGCTGATGGAAGATGTAGAGTTGCATTTCGAGATTTTGGAGATATGGTTTTATTCGATACTACATACTTGAAAAATAGGTATCGATTGCCTTTTTTCCCATTCATAGCAGTGAATCACCATGGCCAATCGATTTTTCTAGGATGTGCTCTAATTTAGGGTGAGGATACAAATAACTATTTTTGGTTGTTCAAGACATGGTTAGCATGCATGTTAGGAAAGGCTCCACAATGTATTCTTACAGATCAATGCCTGGCCATAAGTAAACCTCTTATTGCTTTATGCACTTTTTTTTCCTATTAACTGTAAACTTGTGTGTATTTCTTTTTTCTTCTTTTGGTATGCAAGCTTAGCTTTTATATCCTCAAAAAAACTTTTAACCAGTAGTGTTGTAGCCTAAAGATCGACGACTCTCAGTAGGACACGTGAATTCATCTGGATCAGCCATGTGTCCCTAAATGTTGATGAAAGTACAGAGCCAAAAGGAGATTGCTGAAGTACAAATCCCAATTTGGAAGAGTACCAGGCCACCTTTCTGGCCTGGCTTGTACTTAGGCCCAGAGTCCTAAAAAGACACTTGCATGGTTTGATAATGTGTACCCTTTAATAAATGCTTGCCACGTGTCATATTTTCATTACTAAGCCAATCAGGTCCCCCTAAAATAGGGTGACCTAAAGGCACAACTATTATCCCAAACACACTAAGTAGTCCTTGAAATCAGGAGAAAGATATGTTTTTCAAAGCAGTGTACTGTCACTCTATCATAATTATCTCTCTCTACTTTCTCTCTCTAAAAGTTTACCTCTCTAATTCTGATACTTGACTTAAACTTCGGAGGGGGAAATACCATCCAATCCTCCAGGGTGGGTCCATTTTTACAGGTCCGAGAACGGAGCTCAGGTTCGGGATCTTTTGATCAAGGCATTGTTGCACAACTCACTAGTTGAAGAACCTATTGTGGAAATAGCATTATATTTACGAGTCAGCACTATTGTGGGTAGACGCAACAATGAATGATTGTCACTCATCTAATGTAGTTAAAAATAGAAGCTTTGAAGGTCGAGTAGAGGATATAGTGGATGACAAAAGGCCACCGCGAGGAAGGGATAGGCTTACTGCTGTTGTCAATCTCTCTGGACGAAGCCGAGAGCTTGTTATTCAGGAGAATCTTGAGTGTCTAGTGACAACTGCCCATCTGGAAAACGTCTCGAACGCTTTCAGACTAAGATGGCTTCGGTTGTTCAGGAGCAGATCAAGAATAATATGCTATTTTTCCAAGTCCAGATCCAGTCGCTGTCAATCCTCTAAAGGGGCATTCTGAGGAGGGTCGTCCAGGACCAAGTAGGCCTCGTCATCAGGAATTGTGTAAGAGGCTCCCCAAAGGAAAGCAGCCGGAGGTGAGTGAGCAGCGAAGGAAGATGGATGGAAGTTGGTGCTTCAAACTCAAGACAACATTCATTCAAGTGGTCATAAAATGGAAACAGATGCTCGAGAGTATTTGGAAGCAAAGAAGGTTGCGGCTGTGCTGCGTTCAGCCTCAGGATGATCCTCCGATAAGGCTGCCATCCAAGACAGAGGGAAGAAGTCTGGGACACTCTCCTGTTCAGCCAAAACAGGAGAAGACTGTATTGCAACCTATGGTGTATAGGCGACCAGGCCTCGCAAACAACTTTTCTAACCTCGTATTGAGGGAATATCGTCGGGAGCACATACCCATCGAGGGACTGTTGAGGGCTCTCAAGATTAACTGGGCAACTCCATTCTCGGCCAGAATCATGGAAGCACCCCTTTCCCAAAGGTTAAGCTGCCTACGACCCTTTGATGGGACCACTGATCCGGACGATCACTTCTCCCCATACAAGCATCAAATGTATGTTCAGGCGGTAGATGATGCTACATGGTGGAAGAATTTCCTAGCCAATTTGAAAGGTGTGGCTCAAAAATGGTTCAACAATCTCACCCTAACTCAAAGAACAATTTTACGGAGCTTTGCTATCTTTTCACTAGTCATTTTGTAGCAAATTGACAAGAACAAAAAATAAGCATGCGCTTGGGTAAGATCATCCAAGGACCAAATGAAGCTTTAAGATGTTTTGTTAAAAGATTCAGTTTAGAGGCATTGTAAATTCAAGATCTCAATGCTGAGGTGGCCTTTGACGTCTTCATCGGAGGCTTGAGGCCAAGAAGTTTTAAGTTTGATTCGGTAAAGAAGAAGATCACTACTCTAGCTGATGCCCTCCGGGAGGGTGAAGCATTTATCCATGCAACTGAAGTATGTGCGGAAGCAAAACATCCGAAGCCGAAAAAGGTTGAGGAAAGAATTCAGCCGAAGAAGAACAATCTTAAGAAAGCGGAAACTTGGGCTCTGACTTCTATGAACACTTCATCCAGACGAAGTAAAAGAAGAAAATCTGAAACTATGGCAGAACCCATAAAGTTCAGCAAAGATCAATACTCCATTCTTATGGAGAAAGATCAACATGAACGGAAGGCTCCAGCTGAAATGAAGACTCCCTATAGAAATAGGATAAGAGTAAGTATTGTCACTTTCACAAGGATTGTGGCCATGAAACAAACGAATATAAACATCTTAAGAGAGCTTTGGAGGATTTATCTCGGAAAGGAAAGATGAATTCGCACTCCCCCCAAGGGGGGAGAAAATTTCAGAAGATAGATGATTGTCAAAGAAGGAAGAAAGAAAGTGAAAGTACCGATGAGGATGTTGTTGTTGTGATATCAGAAGGATTTGATGCTGGAGGACCGACCAATATGGGACATAAGAAACTACCTTAGGGAACTCGGCCAGGTCCTGCTCACCAATCAGGCAGAGACTGACCCATTCCCAAGAGTAGCCGTCAGTGAATTGGATTGGGGGAAATTGAGAACTCCTCATGATGATCCCTTGGTAGTAGAGATAAAGATAGAAAACTTGAGGGTGAGAAGGATTCTGATCGACACCGGAAGTTCTATAAATATCATATGAGCTGATTGTTTGTCAAGATTAAAATTTCATGAAGAGGTCGTAGTCCCAATATATCATCCCATAATCGGGTTTGGAGGAGAAATCATCCACCCAATGGGAACACTTACCTTGTCCGTCTGGGCAAGAGACAAAGAGGCGTCCAGAACATTGTTTGTTAAGTTCCTAGTCGTCAGAGATTTGACGGCCTACAATGTCATTCTAGGACAACAAACATTGAACCATATCAAGGCGGTAATTATTACCCATCTCATGCTGATGAAGTTTGAGTGCGATGGGTGAAAAATTTGATATCTATATGGAGAGGAACAGGCGACTAGAGAGCGTTATCTCACCACTCTGAGATCCTCATCATGGAAGGAGAAAAATCACAACAGCCGAAGGTAACTGCTGAAGGCAAGGCGATTGAGTTTGTAAAAGGCCAAGTGGAGGCTCTCAAGTCAGTAGTTGAAAAACCTGATATGCAAGCTCCTCCAGCAAGCAAACCGTCCAGCCTCTTGCCAAGCAAGAAAAGGAAGTACATGAGTATCAAAAAGAAGCCACTACAAAAAAATTTACTTATAGAGGCAACTCATTGAGGCAATCAAAGTCAAATTGCCTCTAAAAGCCCCTTTTAGCATCACATAAATATAGTTTCCCCTAAAACATATTCTTTTCGCGTCAACTATATTGTGGTGCCTCTAAAGATACATTTTAGCATTACCTGAATATTTGTTGTCTCTAAAACCATTTTTTAGCATCGCATGAATGTTGGTTGTCTCTAAAGCTATTCTTTTAGCATCACATGAAGTTAGTTGTCTCTAAAGCCAATTTTTTAGCATCACATGAAGTTGTCTCTAAAGACCTTTTTTTTTGCATCAAATGAAGTTAGTGTCTCTAAAGCCATTTATTTAGCATCAAACTAGACTGTTGTTGCACCTAAAGTTACTTTTTGTGTCACATGAATTGTGCTTGTCTCTGAAACTATCCTTTTTCACATCACGTAGATTATAATTGGCTCTAAAGATAGTTTTCATTATACTTATGTTATAGTTGACTATATAACACTATATTAGTGTCATATAACTTAAAATTATGTTTAGAGTCACCTTTTAGTATCACTAAGATTATGCTTGCCTCCATACATATATATAAACCTCTTGGACATAACATTACTAATGTTTAGAGGGTGCTGAAATTGAACCAAAGTTACCAAATTATGCTTGTGTAATTGGTAAGTAGTCACATATGCATATAAATTGGTCTTCTGTGTATCTTCCTGATTAGATTATGAATCGTAGTATCCCTTTAATCCAGTCCCTGTAATTCTGGTATGTTTGATAACAAATTATGGTTTGTTTTATATAAATGATCATATATTGAACAAATGGTTTTGTTGTTGGTGTTGTTGTTATTCGGTCATTGTGGAGTCATTGTGAACAAATGGTTAAAACTTTTGCACGTTTTAATGAGTTATTATGTGCAACGAATCTAAATTTTAAGTGGTTTCAATTCAATCTACAAAATGAACAATTGGGGTTTGTACTCATGATTGCCTGCTCCTAGAAGAACGTCTAACAAGAGGAGGAACAAGGGGGTTGGGGTCATGATCTATGACCAGGAAGAGGAAATTAAAGACAATGAAAGTGGAGAGAGTGATGATGAGGTCACCATCTTGGAAGGGGATGGATATTATGCTATAGCTGATGACTTTGATGACTTTGATGATGATTGGACCAATTATTATGAAGGCGACGAAGATGAGGTGATAGAAATAGACAATGATAGTTGTAGTGACGATGAGGTTCCCCCAAGGAGCTGATGTCCCATCCGTTTGCCTAATCCAGGGCATTACTAAGCCCGACTCAGTATGTGTTCTTAGCTCTCACCCTCCTTCATTTATCTGAATTTTATACTGCAATTTCTACATAATATACTAATATTGTATTGATATGTAATTGAGTGGTTAATGGAGGATTCTTGCAACTAGAGCAAAGGTTGTAGCCTTTTCTTTTTCTCGTTCTATTTTAACCAATTTTATTTTGTATCAGAATTATTGTAGGAATTGGTGAAGTTGTGGGTTGAATTGGTGTGTTAATGGAGGAGCAAATACTATGTTGATTAAGATTTGTCTTGACATAATTGTTTTTTCGTGGATTCATTTGAAATATACTTGTGAAGTCTATAACTGCAGGGGTTATTGTTCCATGTTGATTAAGATTTGTCTTGACATAATTGTTTTTTCCTGGATTCATTTGAAATATACTTGTGAAGTCTATAACTGCAGGGGTTATTGTTCCAATTGATGAAAAATCAAAACAGTACTTTAATTTCTGATGTTTGATGTCTCGAAGTATAAGTTGACTATACTCCTTGATGTTTAGGCTTCGTTGATAAAATTTTTGTATTAATTGTATTCTTGAGGCGTCATGCATTATTTGTCCAATAATTTAGTCTTCTTCATGTCTTATCTATCTTCCATGATGCCGAATACGATGTGACCTCTTCTATCTATTTTTTATTTTTCAGCATAGGAAGCGTACTGCAATGAAGTATTAAATCTTCACAGTAGTGTTTAAATTTGGTAGCTCTAAGTCCAGATGGTCATTTCTAATTCTGATTCATGAAGTTTAGTGTTTTTTTATGCTTTTCCCATCTAAGTTAATGGGAAATTTTTTTTCTTTTTCCTTCTATAACAAACATAACGCATAGTTTGAAAATATGACTTTGCTGTTTTTATTTGTTGGGGATTCAACTCGTAGTAGTAGTGTACTGTGTAGGTGCAACTACTGATTTATGATGTAGTTATAAGGCCATTAATTTTCCTTTGCTTAACTTGCTACAATATTATGGTGATCTTATGGGTTTTCAAGTTTATGTTTTGGGTAATTTTTAGCGTGATTTTGATGCATGCTAGATTTAGAGTCTAAAGAACAACAAGACTTTTGTGGCTTTTTAAGGTGGCTTCAATGAATTGCTTGCTTTCTTTTTTGTAGGTTTTTTTGCTCTAACAGGAATATTGGCGTTTAACATGGTACATTATCATTTAACCTGATTACAATGGGTATCTATTTTATGCATCCATTTTGTTACTAAAGTATTTGTAAGTTTTTCCTATTTGCAGATTTTTTGGAAGATGTACAACAGTTTGGAAGATGTACAACAGTTGCAGATTTTGGAGATCTTTTAGGCACAGACTTTTGGGAACAGATTGCCAGACATGGTGCATTGACTACCTAGCTTAAGTTATGATTCGGTAAAGCTTAGATTTTGCTATTGTCCTAGTTGGTTAGGGTTACTTTATTTTGTATGCAGGGGTGGCTTGCACATGATAGGCCTAGCCATGGTGAACCCATCCTATAAGGTGTCACCTAAGAAAGGCGTTGATGCATATTATGCGTCCTTGCCAGGACTGATTATGTTAAAGCCTTTTAGGTTATTATATTTCCCGGAGTGGATTTACTGTTGGCCATCTATGGATATTATTTTGGATTGTGTACAGTTCTCACGTTCATATAAATAAATATTTCTTTCTTTGATAAATCTATAATTTCTTTCTTCCATTTATGTTAATATTCTGACTTATTATGCAAAATAAGTAAAAAATAAATAGATAATATTAAAAATTATGTAGCATTATTAAACGTCATTATAACAATTTGTTGCATCTAAAAACCTACTTTATAAAATTTCACAGTTGCATCTAAATATAATTAGGAGCAACATGTATAAATGTACCTAAATGTGTTTTGAACCTACAAAATGTAATTGCCTCTAAATATATTTAGATGCAAAAGAAGTGGTTGCCTTAATTTAGAATCTGCGACAAAATTTATAGTTGCATCGAAACATTAGTGGTTTTAGAAATTTGTGTGCCCCAAAAAGTAAGCAATAAATGCAACTTAAAATTAGAGACAAACTTATGGTTGTCTCTAAATATAAATGGTCTTATCACCAATGTAACATGTGTGCCTCGAAAAGGTGGCATTAGGGGCAACCTATAATTAGCGACTGACTTATCACCTCTAAATGTAAGTGGCTTTAGCAACACTTCAAGTTTTGTGCCTAAAAAAGGTGGCATTAGGGGCAACCAACAATTAGCGACAAGCATATGGTTGCCTCTAAATATAAGTGTCTTTAGCAACACCATAACTTGTTTGCCTCTAAAAGGTGGCATTAGGGGCAACCTATTATTAGCAACGAATTAATTAGAGGCAGCAAGAAAATTTCTTATAAACACCATTAGAGGCTACAAATATGTATTTAGATGCAATTTTGAATTGCCTCTATATGTAGCTTTTTTTTTTTTAGTTAGCACCCTCGTCAGAAGAAGCACCCTCGTCAAAAGAAGTGATGGCTATTATGGGTGTTGTACCCGAATGGCCAATGCTTGTAGAAGCGCCTGTGGAAATTTGATTGGATGATAAACGTCCAGAGCGGACGCTGAAAGTTGGGTTTGTTCTACATCCAAGGCTAAAGGACGAGTTAGTTGGATTGTTAAAGGATTTCGAAGATGTTTTTGCATACAATGTTGAAGAAATGTCGGGAAATGATCCTGATGTGCTGTTCATAAATTAAATGTTGATCCAGTTCAAACACTGGTTCATTAGAAGAAAAGGTAACTTGGCCCGGCCATGAATCAGGTCGTCGACAAAGAAGTTCAGAAGTTATAAAAATCCAAGTTCATTCGAGAGACTCCTTACCCACATCGCTTAGTAGATTCCATGGTCAGCCATGCCATCCTAATTCAGGGTTTCACTAAATCCCGGTGTGGCCAGAAGACGAAGATAAAACATCATTCATCATAGAAAAAGGGCTGTATGGTTGGCCAAGGCTGCCATTCGGCCTTTGAAATGCACCAGCTACCTTCTAGCGGCTAATCAACACGGTTTTTCAGCCATAGCTGGGGCGTAATATGGAGGCTTACATTGATGATATGATTGTTAAAAGCAGAGAGGAGCAAGGTCACATTGGCGATCCCCGAGAGACTTTTGAGACTCTTCGAAAATATAAATTAGGAAAAATTAATAGGAATAATCCCAATTTTGAGCGTTCCCCCACTTTCAGTCCCTATTAATGATTATTTCTGAGCAGTCCCAACTATGCACCATTTTTACAAAATTGGTCCCAAGAGGTTATTAACCCGCTATAATAGGTAATACGATTTTTTTGCCACCACCTATCCAACACCACCCAACACACTACCCCAGCACCACCACTGGGCTACTAGAATCACCCTTACCACCGTCCACCACTACCTACAAAAATTGTCCCCATCACCCTTTACCACCGACTGACCCACCCCACTCGAACACTTCTTCACCCACCCCAACCCAACACGAACTGACCCACCCCACCCGAACATATTGTTCCTGTCATACTTTGTAAGTTCCTACCCGACTCTATTCTGGAGTGGTATATGCGAGTCTCCTTTACTTCCCTATTAGAAAAATAGGATGAATTAGAAAGAAAAATTATTGGGAATTTAGCGAGGGGGGAATTTACACATTCATTAACAAAACCAAGAATTCCTTCAAAATAACTAATTTGATCTTACTCATCATAGTACCTCAATTCTAATTAATAAGGGAGTAATAATATTGCAGAACTAATAGAAAGAAAAAGTGAGAAGAAAAGAAAACAAAATAGAGTGAGGGTGGTGATGTTAATGGAGGGAGTGTAATGATTCAGAAAGAAAACAAATGAAAGAAAAGAAACAAAACAATGAAAGACGAGAACATAAAAGGATGGAAAAAGAAAAAAAAGTTGCTAGGAGAAATGTGATCTAGCGTGGCTATGGAAGGAAGGGATGGGAGGGGGGATCTCAAGGGTGGCAGGCAATAGGAGTGGGAGAGGAGACAGGGGGTGGCAGCATGGCAGGGGAAGGAGGGAGGAGAGAGAAAGAGGAGAAGTTGAAAACTAGTTTGAGAAATAAAAAAAAGCATTAACCTGTTAAATAGGTAACCAGTATACTAGGAACAATTTTGTAAAAAATTATGCATAGTTAGGACTGGTCAGAAAAAATCATTATTTGGGACTGAAAATGACAGAACGCCCATACATGGGATTGTTCGTGTCAATTTTTCCTATAAATTAAAGTTTAATCCTCAAAAATGTGTCTTCGGGGTTGCAGCTGGAAAATTCCTGGGGTTTTTGGTCGACCAAAGAGGGATAGAGGCCAATCCCGAGAAAATTTAGGCAATTCTAAACATGACATTCCCGTCCATGATCTAGGAAGTTCAGCGTCTAACAGGGTGCTTAGTAGCCCTAGGACGATTCTTGTCTAAATCTGGGGATAAATGTCCTTATTCTTTTTCGACCATTAAGAAAAAAGCAAAGTTCGAATGGATGGAGGAAGCTGAGTAAGCGCTCCAACAAGTAAAAGAGCACCTCCGTCAATTACCTTGGTTGGTCAGTCCAACCGAGGGGAAAAAATTGTTTGTATACTTGGCTGTCTCACCTCAAGTTGTGAGTGCGATTCTCTTGGCCAAAAGAGAATCAGTGCAATTTTCCGTCTTCTTTGTGAGTCATGTACTCAAGGATGCAGAATGCCGATATTCGTTAGTGGAGAAGTTCGGCCTGACACTCCTCATGGCCAGTAGAAAGTTGAGGTCGTATTTTCTGTCTTATAGTATACTAGTCTATACTAACCAACCTCTAAAACAAGTTCTGCAAAATATGGACGCCTCAGGGCGAATGCTCAAATGGGCTGTAGAATTGAATATGTCTGACTTGATGTTTGAACCCAGAAAGGCGATCAAAGGGCAAGCGTTGGCCGACTTCATAGTGGAGCTTACCTGGCCAGCTATAGAACTTGTAAAAGATCCAACTGAAGGAAAGAAACATTGGACACTTATGGTAGAAGGTTCTCTATAGTTAACAGATGTAGGGCATGAATAATTTGTCCATCTCCAGAAGGAGATAAGTTTGAATATGCACTCAGATTTGAATTTAAAGCATCAATAATGAAGCAGAGTATGATGCACTTCTATCTGGCATTAAAATGTGCAAGGCGGCCGAGACTGAGGCCAAGTCAGATTCTCTGCTAGTCGTCAGCCAGGTTAATGGGGATTTTGAATGTAAAGAAGCAACTATGATCAAATACATGCGTCTGATCAAAGAAGAGATCGAAGCATTGAAACGATCAATGGGGATTTGTTCTCGACCAAGTACCGAGATAAGAAAATCACTAGGTTGATGCTCTCTTAAAGTTAGTTAGCTCGGCCAAAGGCGACGCTCCAAGAATAATATTCTAGGAAGTGAAGTCAAAGAAAAGTATTGATCAGTAGCAAGTATTATTCCTCAACAGGGGGGTAAGTCTGGATGGAACCCATTATAGAGTTCAAGAAAACAGGCCGTTTACCTTCAGATCCTGTAGAGGCTAAGTATGTCAAGGCTAAGGACAAGTGGATCGAGTTTTGGGATGAAACTCTTTATAAGAAAGCATTTAACTGTCCTCTTCTCAAGTGCATTACTAGAGAAGATGGGTTGTTGGTATTAAGAGAACTTCACGGAGCAGCCTGCGCTTCCCATATAGGGGGAAGAGCGTTAAGGAATGGGTATTACTGGCCCACTTTAAAGGAGGACACCCTTACCTATGCCAAAAATAGGATAGTTGTCAGAAGCATGGTAACATTCACCAAAAGTCGTCCAACTATTTGTCCCCAATCTTGTTTCCGCTTCCCTTTGCCAAATGGGGCATGGACATTTTGGGACCGTTTCCCATAGCGGCCGACCAGAAAAAAATTATGTTGGTAGCAGTGGGTTATCTCACCAAGTGGGTTGAAGCTGAAGCAATGCAGGGAATCACTATTAATGATGTCAAAGGCTTCATTTGGAAAAACATCATGACAAGATTCTCATGCCTCATTCCATTGTCTTTGACAATGACCCACAATTTGAGACTCCTAAACTCAAAGACTGGTTGGCTGAGAGGGAAATCAAGGCTCACCTCGCGGCTGTTACTCACTCGCAGGCTAATGGGTAAGTAGAACAATTCAATAAGATCTTATCAAACGACATTAAAAAGAAACTAGACAATGAAAAGGGCCTATGGGTAGAAGAATTGTAGTTGGTATTATGGGCCATCAGAACAATGGCCAAGAATTCAACTGGGGAAACTCTATTCATGCTTGTCTATGAGTTTGAATCCGTTTCGCCCATCGAGATAGAGGGACCTACTCTGAGAATCATGTTATACTTAGAAGAGACCAACTGGACTGCCCTATGCATGACTTTGGATAAGGTCCCAGAGATCAGGGGTAATGCATTACTAAGAATGCAACTGTATAAGCTTCGGATGGCCCGTGACTTTAATAGGAGGGTCGCCAGACGACCAATCAAAGTAGGGGATCTGGTCCTAAGGAGGATGGAAGTTGTTGGCAGAGCCAAGGAGTTAGGCAAACTAACACCAAATTGGGAAGGACCATATCAAATCATCTAGTAAGTTCGAAGTAGTACCTTTCGTCTTCAAGTCATAGATGGTTGTCCTATTCCTCGAACCTGGAACTTAGACACCTTGAAAAAGTACCACGTCTGACCTAATTAAGGAAGTTTGTTAGATCCTAACGAAAGTGCTGCGGCACAGAAATGAAAGAGTAGATATGTATACATGTACCTTGACAATCAGCCAAGCAAAATTCATATAATACAATTCTACTTTCGCCTTATATTTGTATCTTTACTTGTTACTTAATGTTATTTACTTAGGGGCATCTTACCACCTGCCTGAACAATTAAAATAAGTAATTTTAACTAAGTAACAAAGCAAATTAAAAATTAAAGCGTCCACAATATCAGTAAAATAAGGGAAATTCTCTTGACGCCCAGTGCTTCTACAAGGAGACCGGCCAAACATGTTACAGATCTATAAGGTTTGACACATGACGAATAACATTCAATTGATAAACTCTAAAAAGAGTAACATCAAGCTACTAAAAGAAGACGACCAAAATTAAGAAACCTTAGTAGATGGATCTTACTTTCGACCATAAGGCCACTCAAGTAATAACCACCTTAGTAAAGGAACAAACGAAAAAATAAAGAAAGCAGGATGGACTACCGGTCCCCTGAATGCTTTTATCCCTCATAAATCACCATTAGTCATGGTCGTTTTCCTTCTTGGAACAAAGAGGAGTCATAATATTCACTTCGTCCAAGAAGGGGTGGGGGGAGAGCCAAGGCATAGTGATTCAAGGCTTCGACTAAGGTTAAATCCGTCCAAGGTAATGATCAATCCAAGATCTTAGACCTTGGACAGCTTATAACTGGTTGGACGGCTTGATAACTGGCTTATAAAGAACATAGGCAAAACCATCTGCTGATTATCCCATCAGTTCCCAATTCTCGGATGAACAACACCAATAGTTGTAAAGTTATAAAAAACGAGAACGTCCAGAAATCAGTGGGCTGGATAATCATCATAAGTCATGTCTAAAATGAAACATTTCTATAGTCAAGGACGAGTAACTTCATAACTTGAGAAATTGAGTAAGTGTTAGAGTAAACCATGGATTCAATTTGTCCATCAGTGGTAACAGTATTGGAGGAATTGTGTTTATTTAGAATTAGACGAGGCATTTTTGTACTTATCAAACAAAAAAAATGAAAACAGAGACAAGATTGAAGAAAAAGTTGTGACATATATTCATTTGTCCAAAAGGATTACAACCTAGAAAAAAGAAAAATAAATTAAACTAAGTACAAAATGGCCTCCGACCAAGCTACAACAACAAGGAGCTTAAGAAATGAGCTCTATGCAGTAGGAGGGATGCTAGCGTCATTGTCTTGAATCTCTTCTTCGGATGTCTCCTCCACTTCTTCATCATCAGACGACTCCTAAAAGACCAGAGGTTCATCCCCGGCCACCATGGCCCTATAAAGGCTCTCTTGGAAGTCTAGACGATGCAATTGTATTTATTACAGAGCCTGACATCTATACTTGGAATGGACTACTCGAACTATGATGGATTTTTCCTTTACTATCTCTTCACTTTCTTGTTGCAGGTTCCCTACTTACATTGCAGTTAACTGGTAGCCTCCTCCTCCTAGATGCTTTAAACTAAACTTTGATGGTTCTGTTATTAACAAGCTTATCGATTTCTCTGAACCTCAACTCTTGTTGTTGAAGCATGGGGTGAAGAAATGGACTTATACTTTTTTTTTTATCAGCATATTCAAGATCTATATATACATTGAAAGAGATAATCAAGTAGTTATTAAAGTGCTGCAAGGGCATTACAACTGCTTCGTCTAATGTTCGCCTAATGTTATATATATTCGCCTAATGTTGAGTCGAGATAAAATGGTATAAAAGTCCATTCTTGCCTATCTTGTGGTAGTTCATTCTTGCCACCAATGTTGTAATCGATTGTCAATTTATTCGTGATCTAATACAAGTTGGGTTACCAACATTACTCATCTGATCACGTCCCATTTAGTTTGCAATTAGCAATTAGGGATGGACATGGGTCTTGGACCCGACCAGACCCGGTTGGACCCGACCCATTTTTAAGGGTCTAAGTCTAAAATTTTGAGACTAATTTGGTCTAGGTCGAATTCAGTTCTAAGTGTCTAAAAACGGGTCTGGATCTGGGTTTGATAATTCTAGACCCAGACCCGACCCAAATCCGACCCACAGACTCTGTGTATTTTTTTAACATATAAATATATAAAAAGTAATAAAAAATATATAAACTAATTTTACCATAAACCCTAACACAGTAATACACACAGGCCATAACCGACCACTTCAAATTTCAACCTTCCTGTTTCTCTCTGTCTCTCTGCTTCATTTCGAACTTCGAATCCCTAGTTTTACTTTGAAAGAATTTTTATTACTATTATGAATTTGAGTAACTTAAACTTATTGTAGACCAATTGTGAGTTGTAATATTTTGGTATTACATTGTTGTGGTTGTTTAATTTAGGATATTTCGTGGAAGAATTAAACTACTATTTTGGTCCAATATCATTTAAATTACTAAAGAAAATGTGCGTAAAAAATCCCAAGGTAAAAAAATAAATAGAAAGTCAAAATATGCTTGAGACCCATTTTGTATGCAAGACCCACCAGACCCATTGGATCTGGGTAAGGGTCCAAAATTTTTAGACCATGTAGATCTGGGGCGGGTCTGTCTCCAAATAAAAAATGCAGGTCTGGGTTTAGTTGGACACGCCTCATATTCTGCCCATGCCCATCTCTATTAGCAATACTAAGACATTCGGTACAATTGATTTTTTTTTTTCTGACAAGTTGGACTTTCGTTGTGACCTTCACATATTGAGATGAAGAATATTGGAGACATATTGTTGTTATAGTGTTTCGTGTTTTGGTTTATAATATTTAGTTCCTTAATCTCATATAGTTTTCTAAGTTGTATAAGTTTCCTCCATGAATGGAGAGTACATATCATATATACAAATCACATTTAGAAATTTGTCATCAATATCTTTATTCATCAATAATTAGGAAAAATATTTAAATAATTGATAATTGAACATCAATCTAAATAATAGCATTTATGTTATCTATTAGTAATAAGAAAAAATTGTTTTAAATAAGTCAACCTTTGTGCGGTCTTCTCATTTTAAGTTTGCCTTTTGATTATTCCTGATTGAGTTAGACTTGCATGTATGTTTTCTTCTATTGAGTTTTAACCTATTTGTGACTTGTTTCGTAAGTTACTTATGATACGTGTTACAATATCCCACTTCCATCCTCGCCTCCATCTTCTAGTTTAGAAGAAGGAACATTGTAACACGTATCATAAGTAACCTACTAAACAAGTCACAAACAGGTTAAAACTCAATATAAGAAAACAGACATACAAACTTAACTCAATCGGAGATAATCAAAAGATAGACTGAAAATGAAAAGACCGTGTAAATATTGACTTATTTAAAACAAATTTTTCTTAGTAATAAAAAGAATGGTTAAAATAAATTATCCGAAAAATGAAAAGGTTGAAGTCTAACAACTAGCAAGAAAAGGGACTACACCTCCACACAGAAAAAGGGTAATCTTGTTAACTTCAATAAAAAAATATAATAAAAATACTGAGTTTAATGATAAAGATAAGAAAAAAAATATAGGGATTTGAAGTGTAGCAAACAACCACCAAGCTGTACTAGTGTTATTAACGTCTTAATCGGTCCACACCTCTTGTATTTTATTTTTAAATATATAGTCAAGAAGCTAAAAGAGCTCAACCTTTTATAGCCACACTTTTGATACACAGATTTTAACTTTATTCATTTAGGTATCGTGTATATGCATAATTGATCCACAAGTCCACAGCAAAGGCGACGAGTCATCTTCCTACTATTGTCTGTTAAAGATAACAATCAAAAGATGTCCTGCTCTAGATCCCAGTCCCACATGCTTTTCAACACGAGTTGCACGCCTACTTTGCTTGTTTTTAATTCCTTTTTTGACCACTCTGTTACATCGCCTCACGTTATTATAAAATTTGTAATACTTTTTCTCATGAGGATATTCTTTTATATTCAAAAATGCCGTGTTTTTATTTTATTTGATTTGTTTTATAGTGTGAAAGTGTCATGGATTGGATTTTTGCGTCTAGAATTTGGATTGGTTCTAACAAACGTTTAAGGTAAGGATTTGGTTTGAACTTTGAAATTGTAGATTTTAAAACTAATACTCCGATTAAACTAGTTCTGTGAAATGAATTACAAATTCTTATTTGTTCTCGAAAACATATGGAAAATTGAATTATGTGTTTTTAAGTACATTATTTTGCACATTTATCGCATACTTTATCAAATGAGCAAAATACAATTATGCAAACATAAAATGCGTTCATCAATATGCGAGAGGGAGTACTATAGAAGTGTTGGCGATGTATGGTTTTATCAAAATAGTTTTCAATATATTAGCACTAACCTAAAAAACATGTGTGATGCACAATTATGTGTTAGTATTTTTTTTAAAAGTTGATAAGTTGAAATGTGTTAGTGTCATGTATACTAGATTTATACTATTATAATGTCTGAGTTAATATTTACCTTTATGTATACTACTAGTTTTTTTATATATATATATGTGCACACTGCACGCAAAATTATTTGTTAATTACGTAGTATATTTTTATAAATTTATGTTGAATGGAGGATTATTAAAATGACCGAATTTAAATTTAAAATTCAAATGTTAAAAATGGCGATTGGATTTCAGCAATTCTTGTCATCACCATTTTTCTGCTCGGGTAAATCTGTTTTATCGTCCAATCAGTAATCTCGCTAAGTGGGATTATCATAGTCTTAACACTTTGATATGAAGCATCCTTTTTAGTTCCAGAATAGATGACATTAATGTTCTCTACAATTTAAAAATCTCATTAAAGTGTTATAATTAAAAGTGACATTAATTATTAATCTATTAAGGTTTTGTCCTGTCCAACTTATTTTCACTCCTTATAAGAAAAAATAAGTTAAGATAAAGTCGAATATGCAAGAACAATAAGTTTCGTTAAATTCAGAATAATCCAGATAGTCCAGTTCGGCAAAAATAGGATTTCGCACACTCAGACAATAATGTCTAATCAGTCTAGATAAAGTCTAATAAATTCTGATAAGGGAATAATAAGGTATAATAAGTTCAGATGAGTTTAGATAATAAAAATAAGTTGAAAATATCAAGGCCTAACAATAAGACTATATTTCAACTCTTACAATCTGGCTATGGGGGTTCGTATATACTCAAATTCGCATTTGTTTTTAAACGTATTCCCGACGATTCAACCTACGAGTAAAAACAGCATAGGTTAAACGATGTATAGAATTAGATGTTGAGTAGGTACTACTGAATAGGTATTCTGAATACAAAAATATATTCAGGTTGTATTAGTTTGGACTTAACTAGTGGGAATTAAATTTAGCTTAGACGGTTCACAAAATTTTAGTTCGTTTAAATTCAATTCGTATAAAATATATTCACTTAATTCACTTTGAAAGAACAAGCCTAAATATCCATAATCCTTCATATATTTTTGAAAAAACAAAGATAAAATTGAAAATGGATGCAAATAATTGAACAAACCATTAGTTGATTACTTGATGCTGGTCTTGAAAACAATGGGACCCTCAATCACACTTTTCATTTATTATAATTTCCTTTTTTTGTCTAACTTTCATTTCATCTTATTTGATAACAAAAAATCAAAGAAGGTAATGCCACATGTTTTTACTTGGAAATAGAAAAAAATTAGAAAAATTGTATAAGAACGGGATTGAAGAAGAGCGTTCCACCAACTTTAGTTCTAACTTTTGATTAATTCTCATAAAGTCTAATTTAGGGGTATGTTTTATATGAGTAATTCCAATAAGTTAATGACCTTCTACAATATGTAAAAGTGTGGAACCACAACCTCCGCAATATAATAGCCTCACTTTTCAAACAACGATTATTTCGATCAATAAATGTTATTAACGTACTAATCAGTACATAGCCTATTGGTGATTTTTGAGAAATAAAAAAAATTATGAGTAGGTTTTATTTGAATTTTATTTAGGAATGTGGATAATATGTGTTATTATGTGATAAATAATATGAATTATGAATTAATATAAGTTATTTGTGAATTACACGTCAAGAAGATTAAGTATCGTTATGAAATGCCGAGATTTTGAGCTAATTAGTATTGTATTTAATATATTCACTAATTATGGCATAAGGGCTAATTCAGCAAAAATATATTTAAGGTATGAGACATATTTTTAGATTTATTTAAAGCATAAATAAGGATTATAGTTAGATTAAATGGAAGATTGAGGTCTTAGAAAGATAATAGAATTCTGGGTTATTTCTAGTGAGTAAAATTATAATTTTACCCTTTTTATCAAACTCGAAATTACCCTTACCCATTCTCTATAAATAAGGACCAAGAATCCCTAAGTTAAACCCAGCTGATTGTCAAATTTCAAACCAATTTCTAGTGAGTTTCTACGTCTATTTTGGCTTTCATTTAAGCCAATTTCTTTTCCTTTTTTGATCTAGTTTTATTCCCGAAAACCTTGTTCAAAGTCCTCCAATCTTGGACGTACTGCATTAACTCCTAAAACCTTATTGTACTTGTAGGCGTGTTTTTATTTCGCCTACGCGGGATGAGTATGTATTAGATTTGACCACCGTATTGTAAAAGTTTTGTATTGAAAATGTTTTAGAAGTCGCCAACAATTCTTTAAAGCTAAGAAAGAATCATAAACCTCATTAGATATTGGGAAACCATAGGAACAAAATAGGGACTTATCCAATGTAGATTTCCCCGTCTAAACTCCATAGATGGTCAATATGAACCAAAGATTGAGTTCGGGGGTGAGGGTAGAACACAATCAGGAACCATGCTGCCCATTGCTGGCCTCTACTAAATATCGATTCATGACAATGTTTATGCAAAAGAATAACCAAATAATGTTTTAAGCACCCTAAAAATAATAAATCTAGGTTGGTTCAGGAAATACAAAAAAGCCAATTTTTTAGTGATATGTTATTATGCAATCAATTCACAGGAAACCTACAGGTTGTCCCGGTCCAATTAATCTGATTAACGTTAGAACAGTTCTTTAGGTATTTGATTAACAAAAATAACATGTGGGTGATTAAAAACAATAAAGCAAGACAATCATATAATATGCATAGAATAATCAGGCAAGCATATAATAATGGATAAAACTAAAAAGAAAGAAAAAGGTTTAGGATTTACAGTAGAATAATTTTATATTAAAGATCAACATCATGAAAGAAAACTGTTAGTAACGTTAATATAAAATTATAGAATTTATTTAAGGACCTTCAAGATTATCCTGTGGCTTGGGTCTGCGAGATTCACAACCTTTAGGCAAGCAATCATGAAGCCTAAAAATATGAATGTATGAAAGTATGTAGATTTGAATGTGTTTATGTTTGAAAGGTATGAGTTTTGCAGGGGGGTTTTGTAATTCATATAGAGGTTCGTAATATATTCGTCGAGTGTTATGTGTAAAATCCGTTGTGAAATCTGTACGAAAACTAAGCCTATTTATAGGAAAAATAACATTGCGCCTCACGTGCTAGCTGCGCCTCATGTGCTATCTGCGCCTGGTGTAGGCTGACGTGTCACACACATTTTGTGGCATGCCCTGTAGAAAGCGTACACGTGGTACGCACTTTGAAAAAGATAGGAAAGAAAACTACGCTTTACGCAGAGCTGTGCGCCAGGCATACTACACAGTGCATGGCACAGTTTCCAACACATTGTGTCACAGTACGTGTCAGGTAAGCTGCACTGGGCCTGGCTTTTGACACGCCTTTGCCATCTTGGTTACAACGCGTTTTAATTCTTTTCTAATTTCCGGACATCTGATTTTACGGGATAACATATCATTTTAACTATAAAAATATCTTTTGAAAATATTTATTTTATTTAAATAATTATTATTAAACAATTGATTAGGCTTTTCAAAGGATTGGCTTAGAATACAATAAAATTATCATGAGTAATTAATTGGGATTTAGAATAGGACTTTAATACTTTTCAAAATGGTTTTTTGAATGGCTTTTCAGACCCTTCTGCCCTTGGACAGGACCAATTAATACCATGGTATGTTTTATCGTTAGATCCTTAAATGGGTAGACACAATTATGTGTCTACTGTTATTTCCCTAGGAACACTACAAGAGGGGGGTGAATTGTAGTTGTAGAAATAAACGTAACTTTTTGCGGAAATTAAAACTTAAACGAATAAACAAGCTAAAGGAACACAAGGGATTTTTACGAGGAAAAACTTCTTGGGCCCAACAAGAAGAAACAACCTCGACCACTAGGGATTTTAAACTCAACACTTTCACTAATTAGGCCAAACAACTTTGTTACAACCTAATTCTAACTCGACCACACCTTGAGTTCCTAAACTCAAGTTCCTGAACCACTGTTCCCTTAACACAGTTCCTCTCAACTTCACTCGAAGTTTTCCACACATACAAGCTTCACTCAAAGCCTTCTCTCTTACAGAACTTCACTCAAAGTTCCCTTACCCCAAAAACCAAAATACAATTGATCGAAATAAGCTTAGTGGAATTAGAGTAAGAAGGCAAAGAACAAATGGCTATTATGAGAGAATGAAGGCACTGACACTTAATAAGTTAAACTCACTTAATTACTTAGTCAGACACAATTTGGAACTTATCTAGACTTCTATATTTATAGTGTTAATCATGAAGAACGTGGGATTAAATTAGAGTACATGTTTAAGTCCATTAACCCATGATGTTCCTTCCCCTAAGGAACACGTTTACATCATGTCCCATGATCCCATGAACTAAAATGAACGTGGATATTCAGCCATTACTCCTAAGTAATAGGAGTTCCTTGAGCTTATCCGAAAATCATTTTATAAAACTCTTTTTATCTTTAAAACTGAATTTTAATCTTTAAGAAAATAATATCTTTAAATAAAATCTTTTAACAACCGGATATTATTTTCTTATTTTCCGAAAAATAAAATCTTTTCTAAACAGATTTTCTTTTTAAAACTGATTTTATCATTTGAAATTAGATAACTAATTTCCTATAATTTAGGCATGACTTACTCAATATCTTTTAACCGTTACATATTTGCACGCCTAAGTCTAGTTCCTTTTATAACAAGTTCCTTTAACATATTCGTTAGTGCCACTTAGTTTGTTCCTTACAAAGGAACAAACTCTCATTCTCAAATAACTGCCACGTTCCTTACCATTCTTTCTTTGTTCCTTTACATTGGAACTAGAAAATAAAACGCCTAGCTTCTATTTTTCTTGATCCAATGCTTGCTCCAGTATCAACATAGAAACTTCTTTACTTAGCCTTTGAAATCCTCTCTTGACTTCTTCATTGACTTCGTATTCTCCCAGTTCCTTGCATTGATACCTTAAACACCATACACTTAAATAATTATTAGTTCACTACTTAGTTTGTTCCTTTGTTTCTTTGTCATTATCAAAACTAGGGTTCAACAATTTCCCCCTTTTTGATGATGACAACAAAGGTACAAACTAAGGAAAATAACAAATAATATAAGTGAATGAATAAAAAACATAAAGAAGAAAATAAAAATAAAACACAATTATGTAAGTAACTGAATTTTGATTTTTCATTTACCTTAACCTATTTTTGATTTTTCATTTACCTTATCCATTTTTAATTTTTTTAATTTCATTTTTTTAAGTTTATGTACAGTTTGTTCCTTAAATCCTTTTCCCCCTTTGTCATCCTCAAAAAGAATAGACTCTGCATGTATTGATGAATTGATTTAACACCTTAAGACCAATATAGCAAGCACCATTGTGGTTAAGTTAGAAATCAAAGAGTAAACTTGCTCAAACATCAATCACATAATACTAGCCATTCCAAGGAAGAAATTATGCAAATTATTTAGAAACTTAGATAGAATAGCAAAAGTCATTGATTATATAGCACTTGTTCCATAACAAAACAAAGAAAGAAAAGAAAAAGGAATAAACAAAAGTTGTGTTCCTTGATTAAAGAAACAGGAACAGTAAAACAACAAAAAAAACTAAGAAAGGGAAGGGGAATGGTGTTCCTCTACAACTTCTTCTTCAACCACATCCTCAATTTTTCATCACCACCCCATGATTGATGTCAACCTGTTCCTTCAGCTCCTCCAAGGCACGGCCATAGAGTCCATCTTCTTTTGCTGCGCAACCACGTATCACTCAAACTCTTCATAAGACTTATCATAGTATCAGTTTTGGCATCCAAAGTCCAATGAAGATGATTGTAAAATTTTATCATATGTTGTGCAGGAAGGCAGACATCATTAACCCAGTTAGCATCATCCGGAGTATCCTGTTCCTTACCCTTGGAACTGAGGCAGATGGGGTTTTGTGAAGGAACTGGAGGGGGTTTGAGTGGAAGGTCATCTGTTCCAGGAATGGAAACAGAAGGTGAAGGGTGATAAATGGGAGGAAGAATGGTGGTGTGGGTGGAAGAGTTGTGGAGGTGGAAGCAAAAGGATTTGGCCTTTTATTTCATCCTTCAACTGCTCAAAACTGGAAGGAACAGAGAAGGATGAAGGTGAAATGGAGGGTAATTTTGTGAAAGGAACAGAGAGTTTGGGAGATGGTGGTGGAGTAGGTTCCTTGAGAGTGAGGGTACCTGTTCCTCATTATCCGAAAGGACTAAGGAGAGTCCTCGTTGGAAGGAACAGGAACTGGAGCAATTTTTCTACGAGTGCTCTTCTCACTCTCAGAGGAACAGAGGGTTTAGGCTTATGGCAATGTGTTTGCGCCTCTTAGGTTTCGGTTCCTCCGGTTAGGAACAGGTTATCCAAGATAACATCATTATCTCTTCTAAGTCAGTTTGAGCAGTTTTCTTTTCTGAGGAACTGGAAGCCATTCTTCCTTGAATGAGAACACCTTCTTGGACAGACAAGCCAAGTCCATTTAGGGTCTTCTCATTCAAGATGTTCCCTTGTTTGACTCCTATGTGGTCCAACCGTAAGTCTTACTTCAAAGTGATGAAGTAAGAAGTTATCAAGGCACCGTACCCAATTACACAATTGTTCTCAATACAGTGGGTTAAATGTTGAATGAAGAGGGAAGGGAAATTGATTTGTATGTGGTGGTCCAAGCAAAACATGTAACACATATCCAAGAGACCCACTTCATTCCTCTTTTCAGTTCGAGGAATGAGTGCTCTCCAAACCAATTAAATAAGTACTTTGTGAAGGGGAGAGAGTAGGTTATGGTTAATTTGTTTTGGCCAGCGTTCCTCCAAAATATTCTAAGATTTTGTCTTGAGGAAAATTCGGAAAGGAAACAGTTCCTTTCCGTTTAAATACAAATCAGTTCCTTTGCAAGGAACTTCCCATACTTTGCTAAAGTGGCTTGATTAAACCTTATTTTCTTTCCTCTAACCTCAGTTGTGCAAGTTCCATTAGTATTAACAAATTTGCACAAACTCATCCATAGCTAGAGGAACAAGAGCATTATTAAAGGCGAATTCAAACAAGAATTCCATGCCTTGTTCCTTTAGAATGGAGGTTAATTCTGAAATTCAATTTTATTGCCCATTCTAAATCGACGCAAAAACCCAAACATACCTAGATTCACTTCGTTCGACCCTGTTTCTTGGAAGGAAGAAACAGTTCCTTTGGAAGGAACAGGTGCATTTCTTCTTCTTCCCCCTGAGATTGTTCCGGGGTTTCTTCTTCATCGTCTTCCCCAATCAATTTTCTTCTACGCATCTCCTTCTAGGAGATTCTAATTGCTGTTCCTCTATGGGGTTTTCTTGAATTATGTCGGTTTCAAGGGTTTTGTTGGAGATAGAAATTTCCATTTTTGAAGTGTCGGTTGTTTTTGATGTGGAAAAGGAGAGTTTCTTGAAGTTTTTGCCATGATTTGTGAAGGTTTGGAGGTTTTTATGGAGTATCAAAGGGTGTGATGGTTTCGGTATGGTGAAGATGAAGAGTTGAGAGGAACACGGTTTCTTAGATGAATGTAAGAAGGAAGTTTTGCATGTAATAGTAATTATGACACGCGGGAAAGAAATAAAGCAAAAAAAATAAAATAAAAATAAAGAAGAAAACGAAAAGATAAATAGAACCAAGATTTAATTAAACTGGTTCCCCTTATTTTTGGGATTTTTGGATTTTTCGGATTTTTATGAATTTTAATTTTTGAAAGAAAATAAATGCTAAGGAACTTGTGCTATAGGAACAACTAATGCTACATATCAATTTCCTTCATATCATGCATGTTTCTTGACCTTAGGAACAGTAAGGGGAGTATTATGTGACATTTGTGAGTTGTTTAATTTCTTTGAATTCATGTTTATGTTTTGCAACATTCCAATTTGCAATGGTCTTAGGCAATTAAACACAATTATTTTTAGCACACAAAGTCACTCAAATTGATTCAAACATGGGGGAATGACATAGGAACAATCACTTAATTTTTATTAACCTAACTCAAGCCTTAATTTTTCATATCTATCCTTTGCAAAGGCTTAGTTAGATATCAGCAATCTGATAATCAGTTTGACAAAACTCAAGTTTAATCAAACCTTTTTCAACATTTTCTCTTAAAAAGTGATGTCTATATGTATATGCTTTACTCTAGAATGATGCACTGGATCTTTAGATATATAGTAATAGCACTTGTATTGTCACAATAAATAGGAACACATTCAAAGTTTATTCCATAGTCACTAAGTTGTTGTTTTATCCAAAGCATTTGAGAGCAACATGCAGCAGCTGCTACATATTCTGCTTCAGCAGTGGATAAAGCAACTGTGTTTTGTTTCTTGGTACTCCAAGAAACTAAACTATGACCAAGGAATTGTGCCATACCTGAGGTGCTTTTCCTATTTACAAGATCTCCAGCATAATCTGCATCTGCATATCCTTTTAGTTCGAATGTATCACTTCTTGGATAGTAGAGTCCAAGATCATCTGTTCCTTTAAGATATCTAAGAATTCTCTTCACAGCAGTGAGGTGAGACTCCTTTGGATTTGCTTGAAATCTAGCACACAAACCAACACTGAAAGCTATGTCTGGACGACTAGCAGTTAGATACAAAAGTGAACCAATCATTCCTCTATATTTTGTTTGATCAACACTTGTTCCTATGGAGTCTTCATCTAATCTAGTTGAAGTTCCCATAGGAGTGTGATTTATCTTTGAATTTTCGAGGCCATATTTCTTTAATAGTTCCTTTATGTATTATTATACCTTTTTCAGTTTGTTTGATTTGTAGTCCAAGAAAGAAATTTAACTCACCCATCATACTCATTTCAAATTCATTGCTCATGAGACTTGAGAATTCTTTGCACAATGTTTCATTAGTAGCTCCGAATATGATGTCATCAACATATATTTGAACAAGCAAAATATCAGTTCCTTTAGATTTTAGGAACAAGGTTTTATCAACCTTTCCTCTTTTAAAATTGTTTTCTAAAAGGAACTTTGATAATCTCTCATACCATGATCTAGGTGCTTGTTTTAACCCATAAAGAGCTTTATCAAGCTTGTAGACATGATTTGGGAGATTATTATTTTCAAACCAGGGGGTTGTTCAACATATACATCTTCGTTTAGATAGCCATTTAAAAATGCACACTTAACATCCATTTGATATAATTTGAATCCCATGTAAGCAGCAAATGCAATTAAAATTCTAATGGCTTCTAATCTAGCTACAGGAGCAAAGGTTTCTTCATAATCAATTCCTTCTTGTTGATTATAACCTTTTACTACAAGTCTAGCTTTGTTTCTTACAATGGTTCCATATTCATCTAGTTTGTTTCTAAACACCCATTTTAAGCCAATTACTTTTTGTTGTTTAGATGAGGAACTAGATGCCATACCTTGTTTCTTTCAAACTCATTTAATTCAGCTTGCATTGCAGTAATCCAATCAGAGTCAGTTAAGGCTTCTTCATGATTTCTTGGTTCCATCATTGATAGGAACGCATGAAATGCACAAAAGTTCCTTAACTGAGATCTAGTTTGCGTACCTTTGGATATGTCGCTGATTATGAGTTCCACATGATGTGACTTTTGTAATCTCCAAGGTTTTGGTTGAAACTCTCTTATAGGAACATGTTGTTCCTCATGAGTTCCTTGAGTAGATGAGGAACTCTGCTCAGTTGTTCCTCTGTTAGCCTCGGTGGACTCAGTTCCTTCATTTAGAGGAACAGGAGCATTCTATCCTCTTTGAGGAACATGAACATCATTGATGTCATTATTTTCAAATTCCTCGTTCCTTTCCTCTTTCACTTCTTCTTCTTCTTGTGAATTGCGTTTCCTTGACTTGGTTGTGCTAACCCTATCTCATAGTCATCAACCTGTATGCTTGGATTATTTGTCAGATTCATCAAAGATTACATGAATGCTTTCTTCAACACACATAGTTCTCTTGTTATATACTCTATAAGCTTTACTATGTGAGGAGTATCCTAAAAATGTTGCTTCATCACTCCTTGCATCAAATTTTCCAAGATTATCTTTTCCATTATTATGCACATAACATTTGCGGCCAAATGTTCTAAAATAGGTGATGTTTGGTTTCTTTCCAAAGTAAAGTTCATAAGGAGTTTTATTAATGATAGGTCTCATCATGGCACGATTAATTATGTGACAAGCAGTATTAACAGCTTCAGCCCAAAAGTTCCTTGGAAGTTCACTAGCAATTAACATGGTTCTAGACATTTCCTCCAAAGTTCTATTTTTCCTTTCTACAACACCATTTTGTTGTGGTGTTCTAGGGGCAAAAAATTATGATCTAGGCCATTATCTCTGCTTAAGTCATCAAATTTATAATTTTCGAATTCTTGCCATGATCTGATCTAATGTGCATTATTTTATACCACTTAAGTTTTGAACTCTTTTAGCAAAGACAAGGAACTCATCATAAGTTTCATCTTTACTAGTAAGAAAGATAACCCAAGTATTCCTAGAGTAGTCATCTACAATCACAAGTACATAATTGGAACAATCTTCAATAACACTAAGACAAGTTAAATTGATTTGAGGAACAAGGTCTAGATCCACAATGTATGTGTTCCCTTTCCTTGTTCCTTCCAAGATAACCTTCTTAGTTTTAATGTTGATGATCAAGCATTTTTTTTTATCAAATTTTACAGTATTTCCTTTGTCACAGAATTGAGAAATGCTTAATAGATTATGTTTTAGACCTTCAACTAAAAATACATTTTCAATGGAGTGTAGTGGTGACTTACCGACCTTACCCATATCAACAATGTTACCTTTCTTATTATCACCAAATGTTACACTTCCACCTTTATAGGTTGTGAGTGAGAGAAACTTCGTTTTGTCTCCTGTCATGTGCTTGGAACAACCACTATCGAGATACCATGTGTTGTTCCCCCTCACTCCAACCTGCAAAAATCAACTAGGTGTTAGTTGTAGGAACCCCATCTTTCGTGGGTTCATGTTCTTGACTAGGATTTGTTTTGACAACCCATTTTTTCTTACTTATTGTCACGTTTTTCCCAATCATTTCAGATTTTAAT